>NW_016807993.1:118709-127550 GCF_001698545.2 Rhinopithecus bieti | reverse complement strand
AAAAATATATATATATATATATATATATATATATATATACACACACACACATATATATACACACAGTCAAGATGTGGCCTGACCAAATACAGAAGGCACAAGCAAATGACATGAACAGGTGGCCCAGACTCCCATGGCATCTACCCCTTTTGCACCAATGCATCTCTCAACAGAAGTATAATGGAGAGGTCTATTGCTTTCCTTGCCATACAAAGGAGAGCTGCTTTTGACCTCCCTGTTATCAGAGAATAAGGAAAAGCAATAATTCACCATTATCAACAGCCATGTATCAAATGTCAGAGGTACCACCAGTGGCAGAGCAGCTGTGCTGCAACTGGGGCTACCTCCTGGTGAAGTTGACAGTAATCTACCACCATCCTCCATGATGTGTCCGGTTTTTGCAAAGGCTAAAAATGTGCATTGAATAGAAGTGTGATGGGAGCCACTATCCCTGCACCCTTTAAGTCCTCAAAAGTAGCAGTAATCTCTGTAATTCCTCTTAAAATGAAGTATTGCTTCTGAGTTACTATCTTGGCCAGGACAAAGGGTAGTTTCCATATGGCCCCTCCTATCAAAATGACTTTTAACTTGTAAGCCAAGGAGCCAGTGTGAGGGATCTGTTATCTGTTAATTATATTCACCCCAACTATGCATTCTAGCCAGAGTTATTGAGAACCAGAGAAATAAACAAGGGGTGGATTCATGGACTTTCCCCCTGTTCAAAGTTACCCTGGCAAAAGGCAAATAGTTCTCTCTGGGGGAAAGATAAATTATGAGTTCACATCAATATTTCCAATTAAAACCTTAGATTACAGTCTTAACTTGTTTGAGTTTTTACTTGTCTCTCGTCTTTTGGGCTAAAAAATCTTGGTTCATAATAAAAGCACATATTTCCTGATCCTGAAATACGCATTGGATGGTTTCATAATGACAGTACCAATAGTTTCCGCTCTGTATGAGACTATCCTTGCTCACTCATGTTTGGTGCCAATCCCTGTAGGGGATTGTACATCTCTGTCCTGTTGGACTCAGGCTGTGTCTTTCTTTGGCCGATAAAATGAGAATGGAATAAGAGTAACATTGGTCATTTACAGGAAGAAGGTCTAAGAGCTTCATTACCTTTTTTCTCTGCTTCAGAGACTATCACGATATTCCAGACAGGTGCTCTTCCCTCAGCCTGAGTCACAGAGGGAAGACAACATGGACCAGAGCTGTAGCTACATACAATAAACATGTATGTAGCCTGGGAGAAAAGAACCTTTGTTGTTGAAGGCACTTTGATTTGGATTTATTTGTTACTATAACATAACATGATCTAGTCTATCTTGATTTATAGAGCATTGAATGCAGTTTAATATTTCTTCATGGTTCTTTCTAGTCCTTAGGATATACATCCCATTAAGGATATACTGTCAAAATACTATTGTTTTTAGAGTCATTTGCAGTAATTCTTCTTTATGTGGTCAAATCACCAACCTAATACATAATCATTATCACTTGTTTCCATTTTTCCAACTTGTATTAATTTCTTTTTTGTCATTTATTTTTTATTTTTTGAGACAGGGTCTCACTTTTTTGCCCAGGCTAAGTGCAATGGTGTAATCATGGCTCACTGTAGCCTTGACCTCCTGGGCTCAAGTGATACCCCCACTTCAGCCTCCTGAGTAGCTGGGACTACAGGCATGTGTTACCATGCCTAGCTTCTTTGTTTTATTTTATTTTATTTTATTTTTTTGTAGAGATGGGGGTCTCCCTATGTTGCCTAGCCTGGTCTCAAACTCCTGGCCTCAAATGATCCTCCCACCTCGACCTCCCTAAGTGCTGGGATTACAGATGTGAGCTATGACACCCTCCCTCCTTTTCATCTTTATTTACATTTGTGTTTTTGTTTGAAACACTGACACTGTTCCAAAGTTAAAATATACAACAAACTACAGTACAGTTAAGTCTAGGGTCCATCTCTGTCTCTCCAGGGTCTTCTTTCCCTTTCCTTATAGGTCTCCATCTTAACTGTTTTTGGTTTATCCTGCTATTACTATCTTTTGGTAATATAAGCAAATATATATTTTTATTCATTACTCCTCTTTCTTCAAAAAAGAGAGCATACCAGAAACACTTTCCTGTCCCTTGCCTTTCTTAGTTAACAATATACCTGGAAATATAAGTATATATAGAAATCCTTCCTATTCATTTTTATAGCTGTTTAATACTCTATTGTACGGATGCACCATAATGGATCTAACCAGTCCTCTACTGATAGACGTTTGGACTGTTTCTGTTCTTTTACTATAATTATTGGCAATGGATATCCTTGCATATATGTCATTTCATATTTTTGCCAGCTTATTTTTGAGATAGATTCCTAGAAGTGGTATTGCCATGTCAAAGGTTAGATGAATTTGTAATTTTGCTAGACAGTCCCAATTTCCCTCCATAATGGTTTTTCTTTTGCATTTCTGCCAGCAACTTATGAGAGAATCTCTTTTCCAACAGCCTTATCAAGAATAGGTAGTCAGACTTTGGATTTTTGCCAGTCTAATAGGGGAGAAGTGATATTTCTGTGTACTTTTAACTTGCCTTTTTCCTATCCTGAGGAAGCTGAGTTTCTTGCCATACGTTTAATGATCATTTGCATTTCCCTTCTGCAAACAGTTCATAAATTCTCATTTTTCTGTAGGGTCGTTGCTGATTTTTTTCTCAATTTTTAGAAGCTCTTTATCCATTGGGAATATTGATCCTTAGTTTATAAGCTGTATTTCAGATAATGCAAAATGGCACAATCCCATGGCATATGCAGGGGAATTTGGGAATATCTAGCAGAATTACTAATGCATCTTCCCTTTGATGCAGCAACCCCACAGAGACCCTGGACTTGACATTGTTGAGCTGCTGAACCGGCAGTAGCCACCTCTAGACTTCTCGTCATGCAAGAAAAATGAACCTTTAGACTGACGGTGGTCAGTTTTTTGTTCGTTTTTGTTCCTTGAAGATGCTTTCCTACATGATATATATCTGTTTTTAAATATATCAAGCTATTATAAATATTTATTTAGATGTTTTTCTCTTCCACTAGCAGGTCAAGAATATCTATTCTTTCTCCCTAATCTCTACCAGTCACCTCTCTCCTTCTCATTTATCTCTTATATTTTCTTCCATTTTTTTTCCCACCATGATGTTATCATTAACCAGTGATTCAACTATCTAAAAGTAGGCTTTTGGCCAGGTGTGGTGGCTCACGCCTGTAATCCCAGCACTTTGGGAGGCCAAGGTGGGCAGATCACCTGAGGTCAGGAGTTTGAGACCAGCTTGGTCAACATGGTGATACCCTGTCTCTACTAAAAATACAAAAATTAGCCAGGTGTTGTGGTGCATGCCTGTAATCCCAGCTACTCAGGAGGCTACGGCAGGAGAATCGCTTGAACCCAAGAGGCGGAGATTGCAGTGAGCTGAGACTGCGCCACTGCACTCCATCTTGGGCAACAGAGCCAGACTCCATCTCAAAAAAAATTGAATTTAATTTAAAAATAAAAGTAGGTTCTGAGCCACAGTCTAATGCCTCCCTCCCCACCCCCCACCCCCACACCCTGTGCACAACAAGAGTTCCTAGGGGAAGCAGAAAGGTAATAAGAGTGGTTTTATATATTGTTTCTCCATTCTTCCTTTGGAATGAGCATGTGGAGACTAGAAGGTGGATGCCTTTTTACTGGGGCAGTGTGTGTGCTATAGCTCTGTCTGCTCCAGAGATGTCCAAGGGAATTGTGGAATTGATTGGGCTATGTACAGAGGCTGGGCCCTGTCTGGCCTCCTCCTGTGCCAGCTCAGGCCTCCCTAGCTGTGTGTCTTCTTTGGCTACCATTCCTTTGGCCATATAAATGGTGTATCTTCTCTGTCTGACCTAGGTGGAGCCCACATATTTCAAGGAAGTCTTATGCTTTGGCTCAACTTATGGCTGTGTTTCTCATTTCATATGGAAGTTTCCAAAGTCAGCACTAAAGTCTGTAGACACTACCTTATCAAAATAAGAGCTCTAGGACCTAAGAATTTATATTCTGTGATATTTATTGTAACATCATTTGTAGTGGCAAAAAAAGGAAGTAACATAAATGCTTATCAATAGGTGCAATGAATGATGGTACATTCATACAATGGGGCATTTTTTATTGCTCCTTAAAAATGAACTAGAGCTGGATCTGTTGCTCTGGAGAGATGGCAAGATATACTGTACTTCAAAAGCTACCACTGTGAACTATGTAATGTGTTCCTCTTTTTCTCTCTCTCTATTTTTAGAAACAGGATCTCACTATGTTGCTCAGGCTGGAGTGTGGTGGCTATTCATGGGTGTGATTATAGTGCACTGCAGCCTTGAACTTCTGGGCTCAAGAGATCCTCCTGCCTCAGTGTCCTGAGTAGCAGAGACTATAGGCGTGTACCACCATGCCTGGCTTTCTCTATATTTCTTAAATGACCAAAAAAACCTTCCTTTATGGTGTCTACAGATTTGTTTACATTTTTGAATACTCCGTGTATGTTGGGCCCCAGTTTCTTCATGTGTAAATGGCAGATAACAATAGTACTTCTCTCATAAGGTTGTTTGGAGGATTAAGTGAGCTATAGTAGGTAATATATGAAAACAGGTCTGTATTATAACAAGCATTAAGACCTTTTGTGTACTGTTATTACTGTTTTCAGTGAACATAAATATGTAGAGAGATGTTCTCAGGCTGTTAATACTGGTTGTAGTGTGGCAGGAGAGAAACACTGGAAAGGGAGAGATAAACTGTGATTTTTGCCAAATGGAAATATTATTTATGGTAAAAATTAAAGTGGAAATGTGGAAATTAACATTCTAAGTTATATCTATGATATAATGAATATGAAAATCTATGTATGTGTGTGTAAAATTAAAATATTGATTTAATTAGGTGACTGGAGTGTGGGCAATTTTTATCTCAGATTCTATGGCTATTTCAATGTTGTTTTTCCTATCAACTATTTTAAAAGACAGCCTAGTACAGCTCCTGGCACATAGATACTCAACAAATGGTAGCTATTTCTATGATAATTCTGAGAATGGCTTTCCTAGCAGCTTCCTGTCCTTGGGAGCCCTCCAAACACCATGGCTGCTCACAGCAGCCCTTAAGGAGCTCCTCTCCCCTCTACTGGATTGCTGCTTAATTTTCCTGTTTGCAGAGTTAATTTGGTTCTGTGACACTAAGCAGTGAGGAACCATGACGATCTTGACATGGGGGTGGGGCGGTGGTTGTAATTACGAGTAATGTAATCACAAGTCTCTGTGAGAGGGAAACAGAAGGTCAAAGCTAGAAGACAATGTGATGATGGAGGCAGAGATTGGAGTGGTGCACCCGTGAGCCAAGGAATGTGGGCAGCTTCTAGAAGTTGGAAGAAAGGAATGATTTCTCCTGGGGTCTCCTGAAGGAAATCTTAAAAATACCTTGAGCCCCATAGGCTCATTTTAGACTTCTGACCTCCAGAACCATAAAAGGATAAATTTGTGTTGTTTTTAGCCACTATGTTTATAGTAATTCATTTCAGTGGCAATAAGAAACTAGTACATGAACCTCAGCTAAAACAACTCTTAATGCCTTGGTTTCCTGCATAATCCTATTTTGCATGACTACAGCTGAATATCATGTTGTTCTTTCTCTTTGAATTCTTTCTGTGAACAAATCCTAATCTCAGACAGATGAATGCCTTGAGCAGAAAGGTCTATGCTCAGAAAGGCAACTGTTTACATACATATTTACATTTATACAAATAACAAAACCAAGAAGACTGGAAGTAAATACACCAAAATATTAACAATGTTGGAAATATCAACTCATTTCGTGCCTTGAACTTTTATGGATTTTCCCAATTATCTCTAACAAACAGGCATTTATTTTGTAATAAAAAACATAATTTTACATGATTAGGTATGTGAAGGTCTCAGTATTTACGTCATTCTCTAGTACTGTAAAAGTTAGTATAAGGGCTAGACCACCATGAGCTGGAGAGGCCAGGAAAGGTTTCACGAAGCAGGGAGGAATCTCAGCAAGGCCTGAAAGGATAGTGATATGGTTTGGCTCTGTGTCCCCACCCATATCTCATCTTGAATTGTAATCCCTATGTGTTGAGGAAGGGACCTGGTGGGAGGTGATTGAATCATGGGGGCGATTCCCCCCCCATGCTGTTCTCATGACAGTGAGTTCTCACATGATCTGATGGTTTAAAAGTGTTTGGCAGTTCCCCTCCCCTACTTCTGCCGCCATGTAAGACATGCCTTGCTTCCCCTTCACTTTCCATCATTGATTTTAAGTTTCCTGAGGCCTCCTCACGCATGCGGAGCTGAGTCAATTAAACCTTTCTTTTTTTTTTTTTTTTTTTTTTTTTTTTTTTTTTGAGATGGAGTCTTACTCTGTCACCCGGGCTGGAGTGCAATGGCACGATCTTGGCTCACTGCAATCTCTGCCTCCTGGGTTCAAACGAGTCTCCTGCCTCATCCTCCCAAGTAGCTGGAATTGCAGGCATGTGCCGCCACGCCTGGCTAATTTTTTTATTTTCAGTAGAGAGGGGGTTTCACCATAATGGCCAGGCCGGTCTCAAACTCCTGACCTCAGGTGATCTGCCCGCCTTGGCCTCCCAAAGTGCTGGGGAATTACAAGCGTGAGCCACTGCACCCGGCCTAAACCTCTTTATAAATTACCCAGTCTCAGGTAGTATCTTTATAGCAATGTGAAAATGGACTAATACAGATGGGCATTTGAGAGGCACAGTAGCAGGCAGAAGGCATGCCTGGCAGTGGCCATGAAGTGAGCCAAGCACAAGAGTGCATTTTCCTGAGTTAATAAATAAACCCATTTGACTTAACGGGAACTTCTGCAGAGAATATAATACTACAAAGAAAATAATTTGTCCAGCATTTATTTTATGCTGGATACTATACTGAGGGCTTTGATGCATTATCTCATTTTAATCCTCCAAAGTATCATGAGGAAGGTTCTAGAATTATCCTAAATATATAGATGAAGGGATGGAAAAACACAGATGCCACATAACTTGCTAGCAAGTGGTAGAGGCCAGATGTGAACCCCCAAATCGCTCAGAGCTTATGTTTGAGAGTGGGATCGGAGAAGTAGGCTGAATAAGAATTCTTAAGGCTTTGAAATATCAGGTGTATTCATTTTCTATTGCCACAAATTTAGAAGCTTAAAATGACACCCATGTATTATGTCATAGTTCTGTAGGTCAAAAGTCCAGGCAGGACCATTTGGATGTCTCTTTAGGGTCTCATAGGCCCAAATCAAGGTGTTGCCAGACTGGGCTCTTATCTGAAGGCTCTAGGGGAGAAAATCGGCTTTCAGGCTCATCCTAGTCCCTGGCCCAATTCAGCTTCTTGTGGTTTGTAGATTCCTGTTTCCTGGCTGGCTGCTGTTGAATGTTTCTCATGCTTCTAATTTCTGATTCCTCTTCTGCCACCAGCTGAAGAACACTATACTTTTAAAGGGCTTGTTTGATTAAATTAGGTCCACCTAGATAATCTCCCCTTTGCTGTATAACATAATTATGGACATGACAGCTCAACCTATTAATAGGTTCCACCCACACTCAAAAGGAAACATATTATATATACACGGATGAGTGTCATGAGGTCATACTTATAATTCTGCCCGTCCCCGCCCAGCTGAGAGTTCTGCTTTTTGTGTTGGTAAAGGATTGTTACTGGAGGTGTTATAGAGGGATGTGCCTTGCTGAGTACTGGGTTTTACAGAGATGACAGGGCCTGAGTGTGGAACTGGGACTGAGACAAGGAAAGAGGGAAGACAGGGAGGCCCTGAGAGCAGGGGAGGGGCGTGAAGGCCACGAAGAGGGAGATTCGGGGGAGTGGAAAGGAGAAGACGGATGGGAAAGAAATTAAGGAGAAAGGCTTTCTGGGGCTTGGTGATTGATTTTGCAGGGCTCTCAACCTTTGGAACACGTTTGTAGTCATAATTTCCTCTGACCCTCCTTACACACCTGTGAGGCAGAAGGCATTATTCTTTCCACTTGACAAGCGAGGGAACTAACAAGTCCCCGCACATCTCTGTGCCTTGAAGGTCACACTATGGATCTGTGGCCCAGGTCACTGGATTTAGCCTGACCCTTCCTGGAGCTCAGGAAAAAGAAATTGTGCTGGACAGATTTGTGGCCTTATGTTCCTGTACCATCCTTACTTCTGCCATCCTCCTCACTTGGGCCCATAGCCAGTTCCTTTCCAAGGGAAACAGCTGGGGGAAGTTGATTGACAGGCATACTGCTGAGGACAGGAGAAATTGCTTTTAGATTCCTGAACCCTCTGCATTCTTAGGCTTGAAGAAGGTGGAAGTAGGCAGGCGGAGAGGGCAGAGAGAGGATTTTCCTAATCTCTGTAAAGCGGGGAGAGAGAATTAAAAAAAAAAAAAAACTCTGAAAAGAGAATGGGAGGGGCTAGGAAGGGTGGAGGGAGTGTGGAGAGTGAAAGCGGGGTGGAGCGGCCCATTGGCACCTGTTGATTATAGGTGATACAGATCTACAGAGAAAAACCAGGCATTGCAGAGATACAACAAGAAAAAAATACCCACTCACAATCCTGCAAGGCAGAAATAACCCCTTCTAAGATTTTAGAGCCAAAGTTCCCAGGTTTTGTATGTGTATGCGTGCATTCTGTAACAAGTACCTACTGTTCTAGAATCTGTTTTGTGGTTGATCACTATTGATGATAGCTGTCAGGGATGGTCCCCTGGGGCCATCAGAGTATCTGCATCTCCCAGAAAATTTTGGCAGAGGCTATTCCCTATCCCCCTCACCCTGCCCCCATGACCAGTG
>NW_016807993.1:94910-117810 GCF_001698545.2 Rhinopithecus bieti | reverse complement strand
TTTTTTTTTTTTTTTTTTTTTTTTTTTTTTTTGACGGATTCCTGCTCTGTTGCCCCGGCTGGAGTGCAGTGGCATCATCTCTGTTTGCTGCAAACTCTGCCTCCTGGGTTCAACTGATTCTCTTGCCTCAGCCTCTTGAGTAGCTGGGATTACAGGTGCCCGCCACCATGCCTGGATAATTTTTGTATTCTTAGTAAAGACAAGGTTTTACCATGTTGGCCAGGCTGGTCTCGAACTCCTGACCTCAGGTGATCCGTCCACCTTGGCTTCCGAAAGAGCTAGGATTACAGGCGTGAGCAAATGCACCCGGAGGAAATAACTGTTGAATAAACAAAATGTTTCTCTTTACCTTCCACGGGCTCTTCCTTGCCTGCAATTCCAGAAACTGCCACTAGGGCCAAAGAGGTGGGTCAACTCAAGATTGCAATGGGCCATTTTTCCGTACTCAAATGATCTGAATTTCTTTCCCCACAATAAAAGGATCTATTTGCATACTAGTTTCTTACTTATTTCATTGTTGAAGTCCTGAGGTGCATCCTTGCTTGGAGCTGTCAGTTGAAGATAAGACAGAGGATACATGTACAGAAACCCTTGCAAGTTTCTGGGTTCTTGCACGTGGGATCAGCTGATGACAACTCGGGAGAGATTGCCTGAGCTCAGTAGTTGAGACCAGCCTGGCCAACATGGTGAAACCCTATCTCCACTAAAAATACAAAAATTAGCTAGGCGTGCCTGTGGTCCCAGCTACTCGGGAGGCTGAGGCATGAGAATCACTTAAACCCAGGAGACATTAAACCCAGGAGGCAGAGGTTGTAGTGAGTGGAGATGGCACCACTGCACTCCAGCCTGGGTGACAAAGCGAGACTCTGTCTCCAAACAAACAAACAAAAAAAAAAAAAAAAAAAAAGAAACTAAACAATAAGAAAATATGACATAATGGTAGGCAGTAGTAGGTGTTCCAAATACAAATAAAGCATGGTAAGGAGATAGAGCACTATGGAGGTAATATTTGGGTTGACAATGTAAGAGTAAGACTTTGTAGATATTTGAGGGGAGAGGAACATTCTAGGTAGAGGAACATTCTAATGCAAAGGCAGGAGACCAGCATGACCAGACAGCAGTGAGCAGGGGGAAGGTGGAGGGAGATAAAGTTGTAGAAATGGCCAGGGCCCAGATCATGAAACCTTAGAGGATGTGGTAGTGATTTGAGATTCTATTCTAAGTGTTCTGGGAAACCGTGAAAGGGTTAAAATTAAAATTAAAGTTAGATTATGGCAATCTACAATTGCACAGTAGATTGCCATAATCTAACTTTAATTTTCAAATGATCACTATAACTGATCTAAGAAGAAGATTGTAGTGGAGAAGAATAGTCAGGGAGACCAGTTAGAAACCTGCTTCACTCAACCGGGTCAAAGGGGATGGTGGGTTGGACTAGACTGGTAGTGACACAGATGAGAAGTGACAAGAGTTCAGATGGATTTTGAAGGCAGAGTCGACAGGATTTGCTGATGGATTACATGTAGGAAAGAGAGAAATTAGAGCTGATGTGATGGTTAGCCTTATTCAGAATGTGCACTCAGGCATGGGCCAAAATCACTCATGCCCTCACCCCAAAGAGACTGTAGGTCAGCGGTCTCCAACCTTTTTGGCACCAGGGACCGGTTTCATGGAAGACAATTTTTCCACAGATGGGGTGGTGTGGGGAGATGGTTTCAGGATGAAACTGTTCCACCTTGGATCATTAGACATTATTTAGATTCTCATAAGGAGTACACAATCTAGATCCCTCACATGCACAATTCACAATAGGGTTCACACTCCTATGAGAATCTAATGCCACCGCTGATCTAACAGGAGGTGAGCTCAGGAGGCAATGCTTGCTCGCCACTCACTTCCTGCCACGGACTGGTACTGGTCCATGGCCTGGGGACTGGTGACCCCTGCTGTAGGTACTATGACAGGAATCTAAAAGGAAAAACTCCTAAAATTTTGGAGCCAAACATGTCTGGGGGTGGAGGGGGAGGGGCGTGGAAAGGCTACTGGAAGAAAGATTCTAATATGGTTGTAGAGTCGGAATACTTGGCTTCAAATCTAGATCCACTTCTTACTGTGTGACTGAGGGCAAGTTATTTAATTTTTTTAAATCTCAGGTTCTTCCTCTGGAGAATGAAGATGATAATTTCTACTTCCTGGAGCTGCTGTATGAACTTAATGAAGCACTCTGTGAAAAGCTCTTGGCATAGAGCTTGGCCTATAGTAAATGGTCAAAAAAATGACTATGCAACAGCCAACCCCCACCCACAACTCGTTGGCTTAAGAATCATGTATTATTATTGCTCATGAGTCTACATGTCAGCTTGGAAGCTCTGCTGATCTGGCCAGGCTTGGCTGATGTTGTGTCAGCGGTCAGTGGGCAGGTTGGCTGGGAGCTTGCTAGTCTAGGATGACGTCACCCACATGTTTGGAGATTGGTAGGCTGTAAGCTGGAACAAGAGGGTAAATAGGTCATGTGTTGCTCCTCATACAACAAGCTAACCTGGGTTTACTCACATGTTGGTGGCAGGGTCCCAGTGGAGAGTATGGCCTCTTGAGGCCTAAGCTTAGAATTGGCCCCATGTCACTTCTGATGTGTTCAAATGGCCAAAGGAAGCCACAAGTTAATCCAGATTCAAAGTGTGGGGAAACAGTCAAGTATTGGATGAGAAGAACTGCAAAGACACATTGGAAATGATGTGGATGAGGGAGAGAAGATGAATTGGGGCCATTTCTGTAATCAATTTACACATGTTAGGTACCATCCTCATTGTAGTAGTGGTAGTGATGATAGTGTTGACAGTTTTGTACCCTGGAGAAAGCCAAGCCACAGGGCTCCTGGGTCCCATCCTCCCAAGAGTGGGGCTGTAGAACAGCCAGAAGAGCAGGAAAGTACTGTTCATCCGCATCTCTCAAGCTGAGCATTTCCAGCTTCAGAATCAGCTAACTCCTGCTCAAAACCATGAGCATGCAGAGTGGTGGGTTCCAGCTTCCCCTAGGTGGCCCTCATCAGACTGCAGTGCAGGAGATAGACCTAAGGAAAAGGCTGACAGGTGGGTGTTATTAGCTGCTGAGAATTCTGAATTTATCCTACAGCAGTGACTGCAGGCTTCCCAACGAATATGCAGAATGTCCTGGAGGAAAGTGAACAGGTTGCAGCATGGGGTACTCTTGGCATGCAGGAGGTCCCTGTCTTTATCCATTTGGGCTACTATAACAAAGTACCCTAGACTGGGTGGCTTAAGAACAACAGAAATTTAGTTCTCAAAGTTCTGGAGGCTGGAAAGTCCTAGATCAAGGCACTGGCAGATTCCACATCTGGCAAAGGCCTGCCTCCTGGTCCATTGATAGTTGCCAGAAGAGGTAAGGGGGCTCTGCAGGGCATCCTTTTTTGTTTGTTTGTTTTGAGGTGGAGTCTTGCTTTTTCATCTAGGCTGGAGTGCAGTGGCACAACCTTGGCTCACTGCAACCTCCGCTTCCCGGGTTCAAGCGATTCTCCTGCCTCAGTCTCCAGAGTAGCTGGGATTACAGGCATGTGCCACCAAGCTTGGCTAATTTTTGTTTTTTTAGTACAGACGGAGTTTCACCATGTTGGTCAGGCGGGTCTTGAACTCCTGACTTCGTGATCTGCCTGTCTCAGCCTCCCAAAGTGCTAGGATTACAGGGGTGAGTCATCTTGCCTGGCCTCCAGGGCCTCTTTTATAAGGGCGCTAATCCCATTCATGAGGGCTCCACCCTTATGAGCTAATCACATACTCAAAGCCCCACTTCCTAATACCGTGATGCTAGGGGTTAGAATTTCAACATATAAATTTTAGACATAAACATTCAGTCCATTGCAACTTCTGATAAAGCTGATGAGCCTTTTTGTGGGATTCTGGAGTCTCTTTTTCTATGGCTTTTCCTCCTTTCAGCATTCTTGGGAAGAGAGAAATTACTTCCTAAAGTAGTGACTCACTAACAGCAAAATCTCCAGCATGTGTGTGTGTGTGTGTGTGTGTGTATGTGTATGTGTATATGTGTGCATATGCATGGTGGTAGATGAAGATGGGGAAGGAGAGAGGGGACTACTTAGGGTAAGGGACAGAAACAGATCTCTGCCTCCGATCAGGAGTACTTTTGGAGTGGCACTGCCAAAGACAGCTTTAGAGATAGGGTTAAACACAATCCACAAAAATTCCATGCCAAGAGACAGAGAAGAGGCAGACAGCCTCTATTTTTCTCAATTTGTTCTCACAAATGCCTTTGGTTGGCACAAAGTGCTTCTTCACAGCTCTGAAAATCACCCAGTGCAGGGTTAGCCAGACTAGACCTACTAGAGGCTCAACAGGATTATGCTTGAGCATCAGCTAGGCTTTTTTTTTTTTTTTTTTTTTTTTTTTTTAAGGGGCCCACTCAGGACTGAGTGAAATTAGCTGTGTTTCCAAAGGACTTGTTAACTAGGCAAATAGCTGAAACACACAGAGCTTAATCCTTGCATGAGTTGTAGGAGCTTGTAAGTGAGGACTAGGGCTGGCTGGGAGATGGAAGCTCTAGTTGGGCTGTGTGATTTGGAGCAAGTTTCTTCCCTCTCTGTGCCTTAGTTTCGTCATATACATGGCAATAAGTTGGAACAGACAATCCGAAGGTTCCCTCCAGATACAAATTCTCTTGAATGTATGTAATAGACTATTTACCTACCTGTGGCTTAAACAGAAAGGGGTTTATTTTATACAAATTCAGAGTTAAGCAGTCCAGGACTGATGTGGCAGCTTAATGATTCTGTATGACCCAAGCTATTTCTTTTTCCCGCTTTGCCACACTTAAGAGGATTGGCTTGTTGTCTCATGGTCACTGCACCTCCAAGCATCACATCTTTGTTCTATGCAGATAAAGGGAAAGGGCAAAAAGAGACTGAAGGTTGACACCAACAGAGTCTGTGCTGATTTAAAAGGGAAGCAAGGGCTTTGCTAGAAGCCCCAACCTAAAGATTTATGCTTACATCTCCTTAGCCAGAAGTGTGCCTCATGGCCACATAACTGGTGACTCGGAGCTCTGGATGGGTGTTGGGTTAGCCAATCTACAGGGTTGGCTACAAACAATAAATACAAATTCATATAGTCTTGAGGGAGCATTCTCAGGTCTTCATGGCCATGGGCACTCTGGCCAGGTAGCTGGCCTCCTAATGGCCTGCAAAGAAGTTGTCTCTCTGGGAATATTTTCCACATCATCCCATAGGACTCTAAGTTCCACTAAGACACAAACATTGTTTTCTTGATCTCAGTTGGATCTTCAGGACCCAGTGTAGGACCTGGTATCTTATAGGTACATGACAAGCATTTGTGAATGAATGTGTGTTCCAGCAACATGTTTGGACCTTAAAGGACTGGGCTACTCAGGAGATGAGGGTTCGGGGTAACTGGATTCTCTGACAGCCTGAGGATGAAGCAGAAAGGCTGATGATCTCAAATTCCAACAACACTGCTTGAGTGTCTTCCAGGTCTAAGGTTCCAAGGTAAAAAAATATATATATGCTGTATGTGTTATAGTCAGGGTCCTGCAGTAAACAGATGGCACAATCAGGGTAATGGGGGAGAGTTTAGCAAGAGACTGATTACAAAGGTGTGGCAGGGTTAACGGAAACCAATGAAGGTTGGTGAAGTTCTGGGGCTAGACAGACTGGGGAGCTGCTACCACCGCTGGGCTGAAAGGGTAAGGGGAGGAAGTGGATCCCCAGCGAAAAAGAGTGATAGCTGCATCTGGATCTGTGGCTACAGCTAAATGGAGATCTGGAACTGCAGCTGTAGAAATGGTCTGCTTGATAAGAGATTGAGAGGAGCATAGACTCTGGCCACTGCCACAAGCTGGGGAAATAAATTCTGCCATCTCCCTTTCTTTCTATCCACTGGTCACCTGTTGATGCATCTCAGTGCTGAACCCTACTGGAAACCAGAGGGGAGGGGTCCCATTGATGCAGCCCATTGAGATAAAACTCCAGGGCACAAAGCTAGGGGGAGAAGAGTGGTGTGATATTGTGACTTATAATAAGAAATATATATATTTGGTCTTTGTCCTCATTCTCAAGCACAGAGCTCCTAAAACTCTTGGAATCTCCTAAGTGATAGGAGTAGTAAAGGTGAATGGAGTGTCTTGTGTTATTCATAATAAGCCCCTTTCAACCACACCTGACTTTATGTAAATGAGGGACTTTTAGAATTTCAAGCCTTCCCCCAACCCCACCCCAATTTCCTCTGGGAGGACAGAGGGACTGAAGACTGACTTGATCACCAATGGCCAATGATTTAATCAATCATGTCTATGTAATGAAGCCCCCATAAAAACCCAAAAGGATGAATTTTGGAGCTCTCAGGAAGGTATACATGTAGAGGTTCTGGAAGGGTGGCACCTGGAAGATAGAATGGAAGCTCCTCCCACTCCCCATACATTGCTCTATGCATGTCTGCCATGTGTTCCTGAGTTTTATCCTTTTATAATAAGTTACTAATCGAATAAGTGAACTATTTTCCTAAGTTCTGTGAGTTGTTCTAGCCCAAATGGTTGAACCTGAGGAGGTCATGTGAACCTCTGACTTATAGTCAGTCAGTCAGAAGCATGGGGTGACAACCTAACTTGCAATAGATGTTTGAAATGGGGCAATCTCATGGGACCGAGCCCTTAACTTGTAGGATTTAGATGTTATCTCCAGGTAGATAGTGTCATAATTGAGTTAAGTTATAGGACACCCAGTTGGTGCCCACCAAGAAGTGGAGAATTATTAATATGGTGTAGGACAACCCTCTCCCTCCCATACTTGGTCAAAGAAATGTTCAGTGTTCAGTGTGGGCATGGAGAAAAACAGTTGCTTTTTCCTATACAAGTCAGGAGACTGGCAGGTGTGGGGCGGTAGACAGAGGAAATCTAGCACAATGTATAATTTGACTTTCTCATGAGTACTCTTTTAGGTGGATATTACTGTGCTTACTTTTAATGGCAAACTGAGGCCCAGAGTAGTTCATTCACTTGTTCAAGCTCACACGGCTTGTTAATAGCAAAGCCTGGACTAGAGTGCAGATCGTCTGACTCCCACTGCTTGTTCCATGCCACCTGCCATACCAGCCTCCTAGGGTGACAGCCTGCTCATTTCTTTGGCTTCTAGATTCTTCTTGGGAATGATAAGACCAGGGTGGGAAAGACCTGCCTTTCTGTAGCAGAATGAATTCTGCAAAGTGCAGGATTGGAAGTTGAGTGACAAGGATGTGAATTTTCTGTTTAAGCCTCTTCATAAAGGAAAGAGAACTGGGTCAGCTGTCAGCAGGGCTGAGTAGTGGGTGGGCCCCACTAACAATAGGTATTATTTATTGAACCTCCGCTATGTGCCAGAAACTGTGTTAAATGCTTCATGTACCTTATCACTAACCCTCCAAAAGCCTATTCTTTCCATTTTATTGGCCTGAAAACTGAAACACAGAGAGGTTAAAATACTTGTTAAAGGTAGAAATAGGATTCAAAATCAAGACCATCTAGCTACAAAGGCAAAGTTCTTTCCTTTACTCTAATGGTTGTTCTTTGGAACCCTGCAAGCAGATTTTGACCCACTTGGACCTCAGGAATTTTGTTGAAAAAACTAAAATCAGTGGCCAACACCATAAAAATTGTACAATTTCAACAAAAAATACAGATATCTGACTTCTACTGAAAAAATTGGAAGGTCAGAAGCCCTGGACCTACCTTCTTATATGGCAATAATTGGCTGAAACTGAATAAGAGCATCTCCCTTTAGATGGGGTATTTGTTCTCATTTCTGCTACAGTCCCTGCTACTCTTTATTATCTCTAGTTCTGAGGCTGACAATCAGTTGCCACTTCTTATCCTGCCTGGACTGTTGGTTCTTTTATGCTCAGCCCAGTTCACTTACATATATTGACTGCTTGGCTCCAGTAGGCATTTGGGCTTGTGTCTCCAAAGTGCCCACTTCATCTAAGATGTCTGTTGGGGCAGAAGAAGCAAGTATTGGACCTTCTATTTATATGTATGGTCTCATTCCTTATTAATGTTCATTTGCATGTTTCATAACATACTTAATATACTAATACAATAGTCAATACAATAGTCATGGCTGTAATTTATAAATAAATTATGCATATACATTGGAGGTATTTGTTCAGAATCATTTTTCTGACAGGACTCCAAGATGGAAGATTATTCTCAATCACTACATTTATTATTATTATTATTATTATTGAGACAGAGTCTCATTTTGTTGTCCAGGCTGGAGTACAGTGGTGTGACCTTGGCTCACTGTAGCCTCTGCCTCCCGGGTTCAAGTGATTCTCCTGCCTCAGCCTCCCGAGTAGCTGGGATTACAGGCATGCACCACCACGCCCGGTTAATTTTTACATTTTTAGTAGAGACTGGGTTTTGCTATGTTGGCCAGGCTGGTCTTGAACTCCTGATCTCAAGTGATCCACTCACCTCAGCCTCCCAAAGTGCTGGGATTCCAGGCGTGAGCCACTGTGCTCAGCCTCAATCACTACCTTTACACTAGTTGTGAGACATTTCTTCCATTAGTCAAAGGAAGAAAAATCCCTTTGACTCCTGGGCCTAGACTTTTTTTTTTTCATTTGGAAAGTGGAAATATTGATAGTCTACCTTGAAGGATTGTTTCAAAATTCCAAACACCCAGCAAACTGTAAAGTGCTCAGCAATAATAGCAGAAAGTCACCCTGGGAGAAGCCAATGGGTACTGCACATGGTGGCTGCTCCTCTCATGTCAATGTCACTCTGGTCGAGTGCTTGGAAGGCTCCCTGTAGGGTGTGGAGTCATAACGCCAGAGCTGCCAGCTGACCTGGCTCAACCCTCTGCACAGCAGCAACAAGGATTGATTTTCAGGTTCATTAGTGCTGTTGATGTGCTCCTGGGGAAGACAACAGGCCCTGCTCTCATTAAAGAGGAGCAGTTGCTCCATTTCTGTTCACCTTCCCCTCACCTCCAGCCTACACTTGGTCCCTCAGGGAGAACATTTCCCATTTCCTTCAACCCCACTGGCTTCCTTTGTCCTTGGGTTCATTCCGGCTTGGGAAGAGTCAGGATTTAATGGCGACTCAAACACAGGAGAGGGTGTCAGCTGAGTGCTTGCCTTAGTTGTGGTCACGACAAGGTTCCATCCCACTCGAAGGGAAAAAATGACCCTGAGACTAGGCAGCTGATAGCTTCTCAAGGGCAGGCCAGGCTGAGAGTGGGGGCCTAGGGGTCCTGGCGACAGGGTCTTTGGTGCACACAGTGGGTTAGGGTAGAATCTGAATGTTGGCTGAGGCTCTGGGACAGGATGCCCCAAGCACTCACTTCTTCCATTCCAATGACCAAGGATGATTTTAGAGTTGCTCAAATCACCAAGGTATTAAGAGGTCAAATTAGCCAGGATTTACAGCCTATGACAGCATCGAGCAAGAAGGCCCAAATGTCCTGCTCTGCCCAGGACCAAGGACTTTTGGTGCTAAAACTAGGAAGTTCAGGGAAAGCTGGGGTAAATGGACGTCCTATATGGAGCTGGAATTCAAAATCCTGCAATCTGTCTCCAAAGCCTACGTACTAAGAAGATCCTCTAGATTGCCCTGAGTGAGGACCATGAGAGCCACTGAGGGTGTGTGCAATATGACAGGCAGTGGGCTCCTGGAGGGGGAAAGAAAAGGAGCCAAAGGTAGGGATAAATTCTCTGTGTTGTTTCTCTCTTTGCCTTAGGGTGGGGCAGGCAAGAGTAGAGAGGGTGGTCTCCACACCGGCCCTGTTTGCAAAATGATATTCCAGTAGGAAGCGGGCCAGAGTCTGTGTAGATACTAAGAGCTACTGTTTATGGAGCATCTTTACATTTACAACTTTGGTCCAAACTCTTGTGAGGTAGGTTTTTACAGATGAGGACACCAGTGCTTTGAGAGGCTCAGGAACCTCCTCAAGTGCCCCCAGTTGAAACTGGCAGAATCTGCACTTGACCTCAGGTCTGCTTGCTTCCAGTGCCTGTGCTTTTAACCATGAGGCAACACTGTCTTCCCAGGTGAATTTTCTTAAAATATGGATCATTTCAAATTCTTATTATTCGTATCATTATAACTCAGGAGCTGAAAGGGGTGGAGCTGGGTGGGTGGGAGCTTTGTTTCATCTTTCTGTGTCTTTTGAGAGTGTAAGTATATAATACTTGACTTTGCACTATGGGCTGGCTGGGGTTAAGGCAAGGAGAGGGGGACAAATTTCAGTGCCTTATATTTCTGACTTATTAACCTGATCAGAAGAGAAGGTCAGAGCTGTCAAGTGCAAAGCAGGTGTCCGTGGATTTCAATTATCTACCAGAACCCTCCACCTGCAACCCAGTCTGTGGCTATAATTAGGCCAGAAGATACAGGAAGGGGGAGGCTGCCTGAGACTTGTCTGAGACTGTGTGTGTGTGTGCAGTGGGGATGAATGGAGCTGCCACCCATTTATCAGTGTTACTGATTGTAAAATGTGTGGCTTTGCAACACTGCCTATGGACATGAACCAAAATTAAAGTCTTATTTAAAATATATGAGAGACTGAGAGTCATTTAAATAGTTTAAAATAGTGCGAGATCCCACCAACTGCAAAATATTACCTTGTTGGGAGATCCAGTTCCATGAAAGAGTTATATCCTTGGTCCTGAGAGTATACTAGCTGCAGTCTTCTCATACCAGAGGAAAACTCATTCATTCACTCATTCATTTGTCATTCCACAAACATCTATCATTCCACAAACATCTACAGAATGTCTCCTATGGGCCAGGCACTGTGTTAGGTGCTGTGAGGATATCAGGATGAGACTGACTAAGGTCTTTCCCTCATGAAGTCCCCAGGTCATTAAAGGAGATAAGACACACAAAAATGAACATAATTCTGGGTGGACATGAAGAACGGGTGAGCATTCCAGATAAAAAAAAAATGGCCTGAGAAAAGATCTAGTTTGTAAAACCAATATACGTGGGACTGGGAAGAGCCTAGGTTGGCTTACAGAGAACAGGGGGAACAAAGGAACACAGAATGTAGCTCCTGGCAGGGAAGAAGTAGCTCCTGGTGTCAGACCTGATTCCTTAAGATATGCAGATGTACAAGCCAGAAATAGGTCCCAAGAAGACCTAATGGTCAATAACGAGAGTTAAATGTGGATAAATTAAACCCCCCAGGAATGACACGAACTTGGGAATTGCCAAACCTAGGGCACAAGCGATGAGGTCGGAAGTTCAGCTGAAAGCCTGATATAGGCTGCAGATCGAGTGCATTTTGTGGACAGAAGTAGAATTCAACTCAGAGGTGGGTTGTGGAGGCTGGAAAGGATGTCAGGGGTTGGAGGGGACAGTGACGGGCGTTCTAAGCAGAGGGAATTGCCTTAAGAAAGGTGAGGAGGAGGGAAGCAGAAGGTATGTGTGGGGTGGAATCCACTGGTTTCACCACATCAAAGGGGTCCTGCTCTAACTTTCCCCACTCTGGACAAGTGGACAGATCAGTGAGCTGGAGGAGAGCCCAGGTTTTGGAGGCAGATATCTCTGGGTTTGGTTGAATTCCAGTTTGGTTATTTACTCTGTACCTCCCTCGGCCTCAGTTTCCCCATCTGCAAAAGGGCCTTAACAAGGCTTCCCTTGTGGGGGTGCTGTGAGGACCGCAGGGTCTTAGAGCTTTGGGAGCAAGTCACAGTGAGTCTGTCTCAAGCTGCCTCACCTTCTGCTCCGAAGCCCCAGGTTAGCTCCCTTCTCAAACCACAGGAACAAATGTAGGCACCATCTGCGTAAACGAGAGAGGTGGTACTTTCTGGCCGGCTTTTGTAGGCATGACAAAACTTTCCAGAAGCCCCTGCAGGTCACATGCTCATTTCTGAACCACTCATGACCAAGAGGGTGGGACTTCCCTTACACCAATCAGGTGGGCCTCTGGAGCTGGGAGGTGGAGCCTGTTTCTGGAGGCCCCTGGGAGCAGGAATCCCTGCACCCAATCCTGCAAGAAGAGGGAGTAGACACCCACTCATTAGGCAGCCTGAAGTGCCTGTTCTAGAGGCAGTTTGCAAAATGCCGGCACGTAGTAGGTTCTCAGTCCATGGGAACTCACCCCGTGGGGATTGGGCAGATTGCTACAGCCGGCTCTGGAGTGCTGGCGGCTACAGACAGGCAAGCTCAAGGTGCCTTTCCTTAATATTATCTAAGGTCATTAAACCTCTAAATAAAAGGGAGGAGAGAAAAATGGAGATTCTGAGACAACCCAAGCAGCTCAGAGTGATTGGTATCAAAATCATAATGTCTATAAAGCCCTTTTAAATCCGTATTGCATTTGACTGTTTTAAAAACCTGTAACGCTTCTCCCTATTCTCCAGGGTGTAACAACACAGCCCTTTTTATTTCGTTCTCACAACCACGTTAAACTCTTCTGGGGGAAATTATAGTCTGTCCTGTTACCTCTTCTGTGCCATCTGGAGGGTCTTTGCACCTGGTGCCATAGTGATTGTGACCCTGGTAGGGGTCAGTCTAGTGGGGTAGAAATCAGTCCCTGCACTTCATAGTTGTTGCATTTGGGCAAGCTAGCCTCTCTGGGCCTCTTCTTTCATCTAGAAAAATAATACTACCTAGCTCTTCAGGTTGTTATGTGATTAAAATAGTTTCGTTTTCTCTGACAGAGTGGCCTGTTGAAGATAAGGAGAAGTTTTGAATCTGGGTAGATTGGATTCTTGCCACTTCCTGCTATCTCATCAAAGAGCCAAACATAGAACAGGGCTATGTGAAGTGAAGGAATGTGCACTCAAAAGCACGCATTCCATAATCTAAAGAAATTATGGTATGATTATTCTATCATAGTAACAAGATATAAATAGGTATTAATAACTAAAATCAGGTTAGTTGCTGAAAAAATACCATTCATAATAAAGTTGCATTATATAAATGTTTGCACATGTAAATGTCCTTTAATGTGCATGTACTTTAATTTAATTGCTGCATTTGGCATGGAAAATTGCCAGCTCTGCTACTACTAGTGGTGTGATCTCAGGCAACATTCTTTACCTCTCTGAGCCTCAATTTCATTGGCCATAAAATGAGACTAATTTTTTTTTCTTGTGTTAAAGGACCACATGAGGTAATGTATGTAAAAAGACTGAAAACTGGAAAGCACAATAGTTTTCTTAGGTATTTCATCATTGTTGTAATTAATAGTCAGCCACAATGAAAATATATTCAAGGACAATGTAAAGATTTGAGCTTACAGTTTCAAATACCAACCTTAAGAATGACCCGGAAATACTAAACATGTGTTTTTTTGTTTTTTAAACTATGACTTCTGTAAGTTGGAGACATTTGCTTTTTGAGACATTGTCTTTTTTATTATATAACCTTTGTCCTCATGTCATTCTCTTTAGAGACCACACAGCAATTAGTGAATTGTTTCAGACAGAAATCTGGATGGTCCAAGATCCTGGATTAAGATAGCTCTCTTTATGAATGCATTTTCAGAGTAAACAGGAAAAGTGTATTAAACCAAGCACTTCATTGTGGATAAGGAAAATCGATATCCTGTGGGTTGGGCTGTTTTTAGTCTTACTACAAAATGGATGCACTATTTATACTTGTTTTCTCCAGCCATGGCTATTAGCTCTTCAAGTTCACTCACTCAGCCACTACGGTGGAGAGCCAGTCATTGTAGGTTAAGAGCAACTAATGTTAGACCCCTGCCGGCCTGGTCTGGCACTGCACGGGGGAACACAATCTCCACTTACTATTAGTGGGGAAATTGGCTTACAAAAGCAAATTGCCCAGACGTCAAGGATTTGGTTTTGCCTCCCTTGATATCTAGGTGCCAATATGGGCGCAAGAAGAAAAGTAGGATTTGCCTTACAACAGAGAACTTCTTGAGGAGGAACTGGGGATTAAAATCTCCCTTCAGGGCGGCTGGGGCTTGGATCAGCCTGCCCCACAAGCTCACTCTTCATTGCTAACAGCTTGTAGGCTAGCACTGAGCTTTTCCATGTGTTCACACTCATTGTTGGTTGCACTCTCCAACCTCTAGGGGGCGCAGAGGCGTTCGCCTCAGCTTTTTTTGTTTGTTTGTTTGTTTGTTTTTTTCTGGAGACAGAATCTCACTCTGTCGCCCATGCTGGAGGGGTCTGTGAAGCGATCTCAGCTCACTGCAACCGCCGCCTCCGGGGTTCACGCGATTCTCGTGCCTCTGCCTCCCAAGTAGCTGGGATTACAGGCATAAGCCACCAGGCCCAGCTAATTTTTGTATTTTTAGTAGAGATGGGGTTTTACCATGTTGGCCAGGCCGGTCTCCAACCCCTGGCATCAAGTGATCCACCTGCCTCAGCCTCCCAAAGTGTTGGAATTACAGGCCTGAGCCACCGCGCCTGGGCCTTCAGCTTTTTCATTCTGTTGTTCCAAGACAAAAAGCCGGGACTAGGAATGGTCAAGGGCACGATGGAGCGCTCAATGATACACGTGATGCGGCTACTACAATAGGAGTCGTCTGTGGGTATAAAAAACACCCAGAATTACAATGCTTTTCCTTCTTGTGGTCTGTACTTTCTCCTCTTCTTTCGTGAAACCGGAATGAAATGGGGCCCAGGGAAAAGCACAGAGCAACCCAGGGATAGCAAGAAGGACCCAAGCAAAACAAGAACCTCAAAGGGGCAAAGCTTTTGTTTTGGGGAAAGGGATCTCGATTAGTGCTCCTGTTTCGTAGAAATCAGACATAGCAGGAATGAGGTTAGGGAGTGGTAGAGTGGTAAGGGGCTTGGCTCCACTCCCAACTCAGTGTTTTTGGTTAATATGAATAGGGAAACAATCCCTGAAGGATTGGGATTGGGGAATCATGAGAGATGGGAAAAATTCCACTTTTCTTTGCTTGAACATGGCCTAGCAGATGACCTTTTCTTCTCATGGTAGAGAGCTCTAAGGAAGGTTATCAAAATCCAAAAGTTAGGGTTTTAACTCATTTGACCTACCCGACTGGCCCTATGACTTGAAGGTCACAGTTGTGAGATGGGGTTATACTGGGAACCAGGGTATCGTTCAACAATGTTCCTTGATCTCTTCCTCATTAGGGCCTGTGCCGCTTCAGAGTTTGGCTTCAGTGACACAAATCCACTCTTCCCAGTTAAAAAAACAAAAAAAAAATCATCCTGATTAGCCTCCCAGAGAATGTAATGTGATTTCAGGAAGGAAAGCTGTGATTGCCAATCTGAACTTGGAGGCCTCAGTGATTTTCGGATGCACTGTTGGCTGGGCTGAGTCAGCAGAGACAAACCCACCCTTGATTTTCTAGATAATGTTCTTCTACAAGGACAGATTCTCAGACACTTAGCCCATCCTGTTAATGAATACTGAAGTCATTACCACATTTTTGCCCTTAAAAGCAATGCTACACGATCATTCTTACACAAAAAGCTTTGTACCTATGTCATATTTCTTTCAGGGAGATTTCTAAAAATGGGGTTGGATACCACCAAATTTCCCATCCAATAACCTGTTTTATTATTACACCAATCAAGTTATGATAATGATGCCAATATTGATAACTTTTATTTCTTGATAACTTACTATGTGCCAGGCACTGTTTTAAGCACTTTTCACCCATTATCTTATTTGATCCTCTCATCAACCCAGTGTGACAAGTTCTATTACGGTCCCTATTTTAGAGATGAGGAAATGGAGGCAAAGGGCATATAAGTTACTTATTTAAAGTAAATGCCAGACCCAGGCATTCTGATCTAGAAGTTCATGCTCCCATTATTTCACTCAAAGAGAACTTACCTCTATTTCAAGAAAAGACAGCTTGGGCAAAAGGCAGCCACTGGGCTTAGTGAAGTTGGCCACTTCACCTGGGAAAGGGAGTGAACTAGAAACACTTAATTGGAAATGTTTTTATTGGAAATCTTGAGTCTTCATTAATAAAAGACTCAAGTTCAAGGTCACAAAAGGATTTCACTTCAGCTATACCTAAGTAGCCTCTTTTTAAAATGCATAATTCAATCCACACAGTTCTACTTAACATCTGCCAAACAACTGGTTGAACTGATGTTTTCTCCAGTTAACTGGTTGTCTTGATGGTTCTGTCATGTTAGGCTGAGTATTGTGAAGTGAGATGGTGGGTTGATCCAATTAAAGGTCATACTTTGGTTGTGCATTCCTAAAAACAAAGTCACTTGATAGGTGTGAAACATCACAATAAGAACTGGGAGCCAGTCAGGCAATAGCTTTTTCCAGGCATGTTTGTTGTCCATGAGCTCTTCTAGATGAAGCTCCTTTATTCCTGGGAGAGAAGTAGGAGGAAGCTGAGGAAAGGGATGAGGAAGAGACAGAGGAAAGAGAGCTGTCCCAGTAAGTGGGGACATTTATTCTTTACCATCACTAAATGCTCTTGTTATCTTCTAGTGGGTCTAATAATCTCCTAAGAAAATACCACTCTTGTGTCTCTTCTAACTTGGAAGTTCATGAACTCTGTACAAGACAGCCGGCGACCACGTGGGGAGTGTTGTGATCTGGGTGTCACGCATACTTGCTAGATGAGGAGTGGGCTCCTCACTAAATCACCAGCCTGATCACCACACACACAACATATGACCAGTTTGTTGGGGGAGGGGATTGTGGTGCTGCAAAAACCTCACTAATGAGATGGACAAAACTGCACTTCCAAGAACTCTTTTCAGGGAGGTAATTGTATGGGATTAGAAGAAATAACTTGAAAGCCATTTGGAAGTGGGTGGGGTGAGACCCCAAAAAGGTTAGGCTGGAGTAACAACAGATGGTCCCTAAATGGTCTTCTAAAAAGAGGGCCCGGGCTTTTGTTTCTGTGAGTGTGGTAAGCAGGTGGGGACACAGACTCCAGCTCCCTACCCCACACCTGCCTCCATCCTCTCTAAATAAATGTTGACCTAAAATCTAAACAATAGCAGTTTGGAGGGGTGCCAAGTCATTATTCTTCCTGATATGCCCTATTTCCCTCTGGTGTTGTACACACACGCCTGCTCTTACTATACCTCCCACTCCCATGTTGCTGCCTGTCACACACTGATACCCCGCAAGGCACCTGATGGTTCCTCTGATGCCTCAGGCTAACATTCCAGGGAAGGCATTTGAGAATGGTTCATGGCCAGATAAAAACGGCCACCTTTAGTGGCCTTCCACCTCAGTTTCCCAGTCACCATTCATCTGAGTCAAGAGGCTTCCCATGCACAAGGCTTACTGAGCACCTGAATGCCCTGGTGCTCAGTATATCGATGCAGTAGAGATCTTAATCAAGCAGGTCAGTGCTGCTTTATTCTTTACCATCACTCAAGAGTATGACAATAGTAAGCCTGGAATGTAACCTGGAAGAGAACCAGGAGGGAGGGAGAGAAGAAGAAAGAGAGGAAGAGAGAGAGATAACTAGCTTGTCAGAGCTGCACCCCATGTTACCGACAGCACCACACTGATGAAGAAGCTTGCACTATGCTGAACATTAATGTCTATGCAAGTCCTGAGACAGAGAACTGCAGCCTATCAAACGCTTCCCTTTAGGATCAAGGGAGAAACCTTGGGGTGTCTCCTAGAATGTTCTAATGTGAGCTCTTGAGTCACTAAACAGACATTCTTTTCTGGGATGCAGTGGTCAAATCTGGATAAGAACTCACGTTTCCCAATAGCCAGGTGACCTTAAGCAAATCCTTGAATCTCTTTGGGCCTTTGTTCTCTCAACGGTTAACCCAGAAGAGTTAGATTCATCTCTAAATCAGTTTCCTAAAATTGTTACACAGAACTGCCAGAAAACTAGAAAATTGTTACATGAAAGCTTTACAATGCATGCGAACATATTAAAAGCTCCCAGAAATTCTACAGGAAAGAAACCTGTTTAACTTTCTTTGGCCCACTGTTTTGCTTCCCAGTTTATTTGACTGTGGTACATTATTTTTTCGTGGTGTATTAGTCCGTTCTTCCATTGCTATAAAGAAACACCTGAGACTGCATAATCTATAAAGAGGTTTAATTGGCTCACAGTTCTGCAGGCTGCACAGGAAGCATGATGCTGGCATCTGCTCAGTTTCTAGGGAGGCTTCAGGAAACTTACAATCATGGTGGAAAGCAAAGAGGGAGTGAGTACTTTACATGGCCAGAGCAGAAGGAAGGTTGGAGGAGGTGCCACATATTTTTAAACAACCAGATCTCACAAGAACTCACTATCATGACAACAAAGGGCGGATGTTGTTAAACCATGAGAAACCTCCCCCATGATCCAGTCTTCCCACCAGGCTCCACTTCCAGCATTGGGGATTATATTTCAACATGAGATTTGGGTGGGGACACAGAGGCAAACCATATTGCATTTGGAGCGGTACTACTCTCCACAAAGTCTACTTATGGATCCAGTTTTCCTTGTATAGCTTCCACACACATGCATACACACCCACAGACACACACAAATGCTAACACACATGGAGAGAAAAAAGATGACTTGGGACTCTTAGAGGAACAATTTTCCTGTTACCACTGTCCCTTTTTACTTTGCTAAGATCTTACAGTGTTAGAGACGGAAGAGAAAAGAGAGATCCTTCGATGTCTCTGACCCTACCCATCATTTTAGGAGCATGTAGAAAGAGAACATGATGTGCCAAATGCCTCACAACTTGTCAGTGGCAGGGCAGGGATGGGAGTGAGGCTTCTCAACTCTCTTCCTTCTTCTCGTGGGAAAAGAAGGTGCCTTTTGGTGGTGCCACCTGCTTTGGACACTCATTCTGGGGTAGATGTAGCTAAAGGTATTTTTCAGTTTTCTGCATCAAGACATAATATCTGGAGTACCTCTGGATATGGACATTATCAAGATGTCAGTCAGTTTAAGTCCATAAATTTGAACATCTACTCTGTCAGGCAACTTTGTCATCTGTAGTAACGTACCAGCAAACAAATAATACAACCTTCAAAGAGTTACAGACATCAACCATATGAACAAGTAAATACATAAGAGTAATTTGAGGTACTTACTGTTGATATGAAAAAGTACATGGGGATGTGGTACAGAGGGCTATGAAACAGCTGTGGGGAGCATCTAGAGGTGAGCAGAGCAGCTCAGTGAGGGGCAACCTGAAGGTGGCTCCATCTACTGAATCCCTAACAGGACTCCAGCACAACAGTCACAAGCTGCCATTTCTAAGTGCTTACTATGTGTCAGGCACTAAGCTTAGCACACTATGTGTACTAAGCCCTGTAGACCATCTGCTCATTTAATTGTTCAGAATTAGTAAAGGACAAATCCAGTACTAAAACCAAGTCTGTCTGCTTCTAAAACCTAGTATCAAGAGCAAGCTTGTCCCATTTTCCAAAGACAGAAGACGGCACATTGCTCTTTTTTGTGAAGATGCAACACTAGGGTCAAGTGGTTCATAATGTTAACAGTTTCCTCCCTACAATTTAGTCTAAATTTTACTTTTCACTCCATTCCATTACTCTTAGGTCTACCCTCTAGAGACCCTTCTCTTCCCCAATTACACACACAAAATCAATTACATTGTATTATCTGATGCCAGTTGTGTTTATACTGTAGGAGGCAGAAAAGTGTTTTTATGAGTGGAGATTGTTTTTCCATTCTGTTCCTTCCCAGAGGGAATCTAAATACTCTTTCTGAAGTTAGACATTGTGTGTGGTTTTGGAGCTGAGTTGGGAAGAGGATGGATACACACCACACCTTATTTATTTTCTCTTCTGTGGAAGGGTCTCAGCGGTTTTTTTTTCTCCCAAATTCAATCTCTTACTCTTGAAGAATGACCCAAGCTGAGAAATTTCCCAAACATCTGAAATCTGAGAATTTGTGCCTGGAATCCATGAGGCTCATGGTTTCCAGATGGAAATGCCGGAAGAATAGGAGGCGGAGGAGTGAAGGCAGGGTGGAGGGACAAAAAGGAGGGGGAGCCTGAACTTTGGATCACTTGACTGCCTTATGAACTAGGCCAGGTCTCTTATTTGCTCCGCAAGTCTGCCATTTGACAATGGGCCAGGCCTGAAGATAGCAGTTTTGCATGTCCTCATGAGGCTGTTTCAGTGATTATTAGAAGTAAGTCATAGTGAAATTGTCTTTTTCTGAAAGCAGTGACTGAAAGCAAACAAGCCCATGACTTGGTTATTCAGAGGGGCATAAGCACTCCAGACGGATTTTCTCATTGTCCCAGAAATGGCAAAAGACAGATCATTCTAGGAATCCTGGCTTCTTTATGCCACTTAAATATACACGATGGCGGATCCCCCAGTGACCTAATTCTTCTTCCACTTCTTGTCCTCGTAATAGAGGTAAGAGAAAGCGATTAACAGGCAAGCTTGTTTGGAGTACATAACAGTCAAGTATAATTTGGTCACAAGTGGGCTAGGTGTACTCTCAGAGGAATGCCTTTATTTGATCAGACAGGTCAGAATCTTCCAGGGAAAATATTAATTTGGGGAAAACAGATCAGAACCTACTTGTTATCAAATGGGACACTGGCTTGAGTGTTGAGGAATACCCATTTTTATTGTTATCAGTGGTTTGTCATCCTCCCCCCCGAAACTACCCTACTGACACTCCCTATTGCCACTACTACTACCAAGTCAAAGAGCAATCTTGTTCCTCTATCATGGTTCTTCCTACTTAGAAGTTGAATTTCATACTAGGATATAGCCATCCAACTGGGTCTAAAAGGTCTCATAATGTGTGGAGAGAAACCAAATACAGAAAAGTTACTTCCAATTAACACCTCTAATCTCCAGATGTCCTAATAAAAACAGTGAGGCAGCAAATCGCCACCCTCAAGCTGGAGAACCATACTTCGACTCAATGTTTTTAAGAGCCAGGGAAAGTAGCTAACCTCTTCTTAATTTGATCTCCTGGCCTGGGACATATAAATGTTTAACTACACTCTGGCTTAGGAAGGAAAGCAGAGGTGAACGTATCCTGTAGTGGCATGGCTTCAACAGAGCATTTGTCTCACCCTGAAATATAAAGGAGCAATGCCTGCCTCCTCAAGCTGAGCTGTGCCCAGAATTTATGAACTTCAAGTAAGATGTGAATCTGGGGCCCGAGCCAGGCATTATCATTGGGAAATGGTGGACAATTTCCCTCTCCCTCCCTCCTCGTTTTCCTACTGCTGATTGTACTGTTCAGAAGTGAATCACGATTTAATCCCCTCTGCTGTTAAGAATATTACAAAATGCTGGTTACAATGAAGTCACAAAAGTATTTACATAAAAGAAAAAAAGACAGAGAATGTTATAGCAAGTGACCAAGCTCATCATTACCACCAGCAAAAAGATAGGTATGGAAAAATCCTTGCCTGGGTACCAAATAGGATGCAGCTGATTAATTTAGACCATCTCTATATATAATCAACATGGCACATGTTTTTACAATCATGCAGTGTTGAAAGCAGTGCATCATGGGAGAAAAGACAGTTCCAGTCACATGCGTCTGGGTTTTTAAATCTTAGCGTCTTCAGATCAGGGCCAGGTTACCCCAGAGTGCTCAATAATCCATGAGAAATGAATCCTATCTTCGTTCCAGGGCTTAGTATAGGCATTACACCATTGTTAGATGCAAGCAACTCTGATTGATGGCTCCAATATGGATTAAGGTCAAAAGTGGCCCTGCAGACCAAATTCCCTAGTGAGGAATTGCCACATAACTTCATGTGTCTTTTGCTTCTGAATTCTTTCTTCTCCTAGAAACCACCAACCACAAGCTTTTCATGCTGGTATTGTATCTACATAACGTTTATTCTTCTTACAGCAAAGAGCTGGAGAAATACAAGTGAGAATCTGTTATTACAGTTTAAAATGTGTTACACCCAACTTGTGCTGAGGGTCCAGTTTCTTTTTATTATCCTCCAATTTTGTTGAATGACTATTGCCTAAAATAAATGAGCAATCGACAGGGGCTTAGAAATAACAGGGATGCTTAAGTGACTTTTATGGGTAGCAGTATTTGTTGTAACATAATTTGATCTGTATTCTAGTTATTAGTTTTATTCATCACATTGGAAACTTGGCACTTTCATTGTTCATGCCATTATATGCAAAGCACTGTAGCATGAAAGTCACTTAGAAAGCTGTGAGAAAAACTCTCTAAACACCAGAGGCTCATGAAACAATAAGTTAGCTAGGGGGATATACGTTGTTTGATTTAGCTAAACACTCTGGATGGTCAAGGGTTTATTCCTTTTAATTCCTGAAAGTTTTTTGTTTTTTTTTAACCATTGGGATGTAAACATTTCTAAAATGTTTGATATACACATTTTTGCCTTCTAAGCATAGTTTTTTTTTAATGTATGGTGCACAGGGTCATTTTAAACAGAATATTGTCCTATGATACAGTGAGGCTCTTAAAGATTGAGATGTCTATAGACTGTTTTTGGCACTAAATAACCCATATATCAGGGCTTTTCCAGTTTTGCAGTCTACTCAAAATTTCTACCTTCTCTATTGCAGTCCCCCTTTTTCCTTCTTGTTTCCTCTAAAAGCCTGTTTCTCTCCTTTACATTTAGAAATATGTGTGAAGGAAAAGCAAATAGGTTCTGAGGAGGTGCTTGATGGCTAGATGTATGGCCTTTGTCTTATGCGTTTGCTTCATGGATTTATTTCAATTGGCTGGAAGCCTTGTTTGCTTACTTCTTAATTCTCAGTCATTTTTGATGGGTTAAGCAGAGGTTCGGGATTTTTTTTTTTTTTTTTGAGACGGAGTCTCGCTCTGTCGCCTGGGCTGGAGTGCAGTGGCTGGATCTCAGCTCACTTCAAGCTCCGCCTCCCGGGTTTATGCCATTTCTCCTGCCTCAGCCTCCCGAGTAGCTGGGACTACAGACGCCCACCACCTCGCCTGGCTAGTTTTTTGTATTTTTTTTTTTTTTTTTTTGAGCTT
>NW_016807993.1:78077-94384 GCF_001698545.2 Rhinopithecus bieti | reverse complement strand
ATGTGTCTTTGTAGTAGAATAATTTGTAATCCTTTGGGTATATACCCAGTAGTGGGATGGCTGGGTCATATGGTACATCTAGTTCTAGATCCTTGAGGAATTGCCATACTGTTTTCCATAATGGTTGAATGATGTGGAGAAATAGGAACACTTTTACACTGTTGGTGGGATTGTAAACTAGTTTTTTGTATTTTTTAGTAGAGACGGGGTTTCACCGTGTTAGCCAGGATGGTCTCGATCTCCTGACCTCGTGATCCGCCCGTCTCGGCCTCCCAAAGTGCTGGGATTACAGGCTTGAGCCACCGTGCCCGGCGGTTCTAGATTTTTATAGCTCTGTCTCAGTTACTCATTGTCAAACCACTAGTTTAGATTTTGTGTTCAGGAAATAGGGACAGGTGAAGCTATCAGGTGGCTAAGCCCTAGGTAAATGAGTTGCTATGAATCCTAAAATGTTGTAAAGGTTGTGGGCCATTTTTATAAGGCAAATGGTATGCTGTGGCCATGACAGCTGAACTCAGTAAGTGAACTTTAAAACAGATAAGCTCCTTTTGCTGTTGTCCCTTTCCAAGAATATGAAGCTGGCCTGATGTCAGGCTGTTGGAGAGCCTTCAACATGTTTAATTAAATAACAGACTCAGTGTCAGAGCTGGCTGACTTTCAGGATTCTAAGGCTATAGCAAAAGAAGACATGGTTTTGCCTCTCTTGTTGATTTCCTTATTTATGGCCTTGGAATAAAGAAGGTAAAGCAAGTCTAACAGTCCTCTCTTCCAAAAGTACAGTTTCAGGCCAGAAGAAGATTTGACTGCTACCCTCAGATTTCTTTCCCTCACTGTACATTGCATTTTACAGGCTATACAAAGCAAGACCTTCTTTGCAAAAGGCAAACTCCTTTGCCCCGAAGCCATACTGTACATGCATGGGGGTAGTTGTAGGGGGATAAGTGTTGTTACTCACCAATACAAGGTGGAATCAGTGCATCTAGGAGAGAAGAGATTAAGGAAAGACGCTGTGAAGTCTGCTAGACCTGGGTTTAAGTTCTGGCTTCCCATTTATTAGAGTGTAACTGTGGTCACAGTACTTAATTATCTAAATTTGATTCCCGAGCAATAAAGTGGGGAATGATAGTATTGCTGTTACTATTACGATAATGTGAAAAACAACAGGAGAGTGCCTGGCCCAGAGAAAGAGCTAAGTGACAGCTCTTATTATTCACAAAAATGAATGATTTAAACCTGGAGATTACAATATTTAACAAGCACAGACACTTAGTGCAGCCTGTTATTGACTTCAAGCAGTCTTTTGCTTTTGTTTCTATTTCTGTGACATCTTATCTTATTAGACTTTCTGTTGGGTGTCTCTAACTCTGGTGCCTTGTGAAGGCCAGGAGATACTCCAGACAAGCTGAAATTCTACCTTTTTATGAGTATAAAGGAAATGGGGCCATGTTAGACCAAACAAAGAGTAATAAAATAAGAGTTGTAGCTTTCAGAGGGAAAGATAAACAAAGAAAGGGTTGGGGCAATGGATGTGGTGTTGAGATACTGGCACCAGGAAGCAGGGAAGAAAACCTCCAAACACATTGTGGTTTGTTAAAACACTGAAGACTCCTAAGTGCTACAGTGGCAGGCAATGCCACCCCACCAGGCAGCAGTGTTCTCCGCAACTGGGGAAGAGGAAGTAGGGCCTAATGATTGCTCCCGGAGACAGAGAGTCTGCTGTCCTGGGCTTTACCAGCCTGGCTTGTTGGCTGACCTTGAGTGACTTATCTCCCTAGCTTGGACAATTTTCTCAAGGTTCTCACATAGTCCCTAGCTAACTAAAAGGGTCTGATGAAGACAAATGTGTTAAAATTTAGAGGAGAGTCCACAAACTGTCCCTCCAGATACACCTGCTGGTGGGTTTTAGGATTTTTAAACGTTAAATTTTAATGCATTTAGGCAGGGCTTGGTATTTTCTAATTCACACCATGTCTACCATCTTGAGTCTTCACATTTGGCTCCTGAAGGCCTCTGAGTATATGATTTCTGATTTCAATGCAACCTCTGGTCCTTCAAACCAGATTGGAATTGCTTCATTTACAACTCATTCTATTTCTTCATCAATTACATGCAAATATGTATTTCTAAAGTTTCAAAAAACAAAGATTCTGTTGGCCTAACTGTAATTTGCTGTAAAAGACATTTTTTTTTCTAGAAAAGATGGCAAAAATTACAATTTGACCTTCCTTCTAGTTCATCCAAATTCTAAAACTTCAATGTTACTTGAAAACATAATTTGGCACCAAGTATTCTTTAGGTTATAATCTAAGTTGCTCATAAAATTTAATCTAGGCCTGGATCATTTTACTTTGAGGAGAAAACGTATCACTAAATAATAATGATCTTAAGTCTGTTCTTTTGCCACTTCCCAGAGAGCTCTCCTAAGGCACTCAGGGAAAGTCAGGAGTAAATTAGACTCCCACCTCTAGTGACCAAAACACCATCATCTCCAGCATTGCCACAGTGAAGTATGCACATCGTCATAAATATTTACACCTTGCAGGGTCCTTTGTGCACAACTCTGAGAGACAAATGGCATTTCCAGTAATAGTTTATTGATTTCCAAATGCACAGGGGCGCCAAGTCCGAACATCCTGGGATAGCGGTAAATCTCTTACAAAATAATTTACAGTATGAAAATGATATACTGAAACATTAACTCAAACGTGTAATTCCGTTGAAAGATTCAGTGTTCCCTTGTTTAATGTAAAGGGTGGAAGGGGAAGATTCCTAAGGAAGGAATGTGACTGTACACAGGAAAATAGGCAGAGGACAATGGATTCATTGGTTCTCCCCATTCATGCAGTGTGGCCTGTCACTGTAGAAAGACTGGTCAGGTTTAATCCTCATTGGGTATTAATCTGCTGTCCCCTCAAAGTCATATCAAGCCTAGTATGGGCTCCGTGGCTTTTTCTGCACCAATGTATCCATAAGTGTCTTCACTTATTTTCATTTTTCTGCTCTGGACCTTGTTCTGCTGTTTCCGGTATGTTCTCAGTTCCAAATGATACTATCTTATCTTACCAGGCAGGTCTCCAGAATCAAGAACTGCCTGAGTCTTACGGTTTCTGGAATGGGACAGGGTAGGGGGCTTCATAAGCCCTGTTGGATAAAGGCAATAATAATGAGATTGAAGTCTCCCCTATTCTTTTTCTCCTAGGGCTGGGCTGGACTCAGTCCATAATGAGATTTTTTTAAACATAAAAATCTGATGTGATCAGCACACAGTAAACATGCAGTTAATTTTGTTACTGAGAAGCATGTATTGAACAGCCAATACATATAATGAATGTGGAATTTCAGGAATGGCAAGGGAGTATTTTCTACTCGGGAAGAGAGGACTTCCTAGACCCTGCCACTACTACAAGGTCATGAATTCTGCATTTGTGCCCTCAGGTCTAACTGGAGTAGTTAGACTATCAGGTCATCAAAATGGCTGGGCATCCAAGTTTCCCATGTTATTAGACATCTTGGAGGAGGGCTGGAGTGCAATTTCCTTCAGGGCTGTCACTTTGACTCAGTGCCTTAGGAGCTAACGACCTTTGCTAGGGAATTGCTCTTCTTGTAAGCAAGTACCTAAGCTCCAACTATATGGCGACACTTGTAATTAGGGCTGACAGAAATCTTTGTAGTAGTATGCAAGATAATGAAGGGGCTGCTTTGAGTTTTCCTTAGTTCTCAAATATTGTGTGTGTGTGTGGACATGTGTGTATATACATATACACACATATCACACTTGTCATTTATATATAGGCACACACTCCCCCAACACACACAAACCAGGAATCAGAAGGAGAGTCCAGATTTACTGGACTTTGAACTGCCACATCCTCACAGAGCACACTGGCGGCTAAGTCTACTAAAATACGAAGATTTCCTTTTCTACAGCAGTGAAGCTGCAGACAGTTGCAAATAAAGTTGAGTAGAAAGCAGAACACCCTTCACTTTTACTACTGCTGCAAAATTCTATACCTTTGAAGGCCAAGAAACACCTTATTTATGGAAGACGGCATGAAAAAGGAAATGTTCTCCCAACTCCTGGGGGTGGGCTCAAGTCAGCAATGTGTACTTAAAGTGTCGGCTAAAGGGGAGAAATAAGGCTACCTCAATGCCATTTCTGAGCCCTAACTATAACTGTGAAATGTCATTTTGAAAAAGATTCATAAATTGGGATGGTCAGCGCACAGTGGGAAAACCTGAAGCCTTTTATCTTTCTGTTTTAGGTGGACCACAGTGTGTGGTACAAAGTGCCTGTCCACAGAATTAGGGGGAGCTGGGTTCAAGATTTGGCTTCAGTATTTCCTAGCTGTGTAACTTGAAGCAAATGACTTCCACTCCCCATCTGTTTTATTATCTAAGAGACAGTTCAGGGCCTGGCTCATAGTTGTTCCTTAATACAAGTTATTTCCCTTCTTTGGCTGTTAGAGCGGAGACTCCAAGCACTTCTTGGGACTGTCCTGGATGATATCAAATCAAAGTCCCTCTCGGCATCCAGAAATTCAACATTTGAAAGGTAGCCAGAAATTGCTATGAGTATCCGACTGATTCTGGAAACATTCATTACCTGCCTCCCTTGGTGACGTCTCTTTAGGGGTTTCAGCAAACCCTGTAACCTGCAGCCAGGCAAGACACAATTCTGAGCTAAGTTTTACTGACCTGGCAGGAGGGAAGCCTCATCATGGTGGGGCTTACGGCCAAGCAGCATGCTCCAGCTCTATGGGAAGGTGGTGCCACTGCAGGAAGCATCCTAGTTTCTTACATTGATAAATGCTGCCGGCAGGAACTTAGGAGCCTGGGCAAAAGCTGCTGCACTGTGTTTAATGCTTCCCTGGTTAAAGTTTTATCAGGTGCTGAAGACAGCAGGAGTCTATAAAGCAAATCTGAAACCCTTTCTAAGTAAAAGCAAAAGTGCTTTCCTTGAGGATCAGAGATAAGTTACTGAGACAGATTGGCACATATTTTTATATTTCCATTTATATCCACTGCATAAATACTTGAATTTCCCAAATACTGATTCAAAGTAATAACATATGATCAGATATAGAGAACCAATGATCTGTCCATTGCTAATATAAGGCTACTATTTGGAGATCAAACAATGATCATTGGGGAAAGACAATACAAGCTTCCAAATCCTAAAATCTTTTTAATCTTCTGATACTTAAACTTTTTTAAGAGTGGCCACTGGTCCTTCTTTTAGGGTAGTTTTGCTGGATATGATTGGAGGTTGTAATAATGTAGCCAAAAATTCCCCAGTCTTTTGCAGAGATATAAAGCACCCAAAAATTGTCTTAGCTTTTCTTGGCCGCACGCGTTTGAGAGAAAAATGGCTTTTTTTTTTTTTTTTTTTTTTTTTTTTTTTATAACATCTCAAACTCCTCTCAGCCCCAATATCCTGGCATCTTTAGTGAGTTAGGACAATCCTAACCTAGAAGCATATATGCCTGGGAGCTTTCTGGCCTCAAAGGAATAAATCATTTCACAGCATTCACAGGACTGAAAAATAATATAAATAGGACTCTTATAGTAAACAAGTATTGTTTCTGTTTCAAAACCATCCTGTAAGCACAAAAATCAGCTGGCCCTGTAACAGGTACACAGGTCACAGGCAGGCAGGAAAAGGGATTTCCCCCAGTGCAGGCTCCTTTGGTTCTGCCTCAGAGGCACTAGAAGTCTAGGCCCTGGGTTAGCAGCAACCCAGAGTCTGCTTGGATATGGTTCCAGTTGTATTCTTCATAAGTGAACACCAACATACCATAAAGGCAGAGGAGAGTGAACATATAACCCACTGGCAAATAATTACCTTTCAAGATTCCTATTTTTTATCTTAATAGTCTATGTGTATGAACATTTTATTCTATAATATAACTTTTATATAAAAATAGGTCATCTCCTGACTCCAAACCATTTGGTAAGTAAAACTGATGCTTCAAGAAGATGCAGGTTTTTAAGTTTGCAGTTTTACATTCCCCTAGCACATCCCTGCTTACTCGGGAGTACAAAGCTTGGTTGTAAGAAATTGTGATGTGGAAGTAGAGAAAAGCAAGGAAGTCCAACCTCAGGCATGTCTCTGTTACTAAGAGGAGAGCGAGATCCAGGGTGTTGGAGATGATCTGAATGTCTGTGGGTGGGGAGTGCCACAGGAAGAAGGGTTCTGGTCGGAGGTAAAGGAGGTTATATCTATATGCTGGGAGATGAGCTGAATTCAGAACACATGGAGTGGCATCAATTCTCCCCATATTGCATTTAAACCAAATTAGGCTAAAATGGGGGTAGGACTAGCAAAAACCTACAATGAAAATTCCCATTTGGTAATATACATTCCAGCCCTTCATGTTGTGACAAGCCCATAAAACCTGCAGAATTCACCCAAATAATTCTGGTTCTATTAGATCCTTTACTGACTATTTTGGAAATTCAAGCAATTTGAATTCAGAATTACTGATTTCAACTTTTAATCAGATTTCCTTGGTCCTTTTTTTTCCCCCTAAGGTCATTTCCGTTCCACCTCTTCAATCATTTTTTTTTTCATTTCCACAGCACTGAATTATGAATCTCAAGTCCTGGATAACTTCATATACTAAAAATATCTCTTCCTAATCTTTAACTCTTTCTCCAACACCTTTTTCCAGTCATCCATCTTAATTCATGGCACCACATTTTCACAAATGCAGAACTGGACTTTTAGGGACTGCCCACATGAGTCAATGTGGCCCTACCTTGCTCTCATTTATTTCACGCTTCAGTATGAACAAAATTGGGTTTTTGTTAATAGACAGGGAGAAAACTCTGACTTTCCTTCAAGATTATTCCAGATCCTTCCTAACAAAGCGATACTGTTTGGTAATACAATATTATGGGGGCTGGCTTTCCTGAGTAAGTTCAAAGCAGCCACTGAGGGATTACCTGAAGGACCCTTCTTAATTGCTCTGGGTGGATCAAACAGGCTCTTTTCCTTGACCTACTACAACCAGAGGATGAGAAGCACACAGTCAGTAAGCATAAAACTGGTCATCCCTTGGAGAGATATGTGCCTGCTGTGGATCTGGGGACACATCTGGTGGAAGTATGTTTGTTGCTGAGCAGCTTTCACAGAAATCAGAAGCCGTTACATACACACTGTCACATACACACAAGGGGAGGGGATGATTTTCCACTGGGGGTAGCAAGCCTTCATGTGTCCTCTTCTTCACTGGCACCACTACAAAGGAAAAGGAGAACCAGGTGAGTTAAGATATCACAAGAAGGTAGGCAACCTAGTCTACTGGTTGATAGCACAGACGTTATGTCAGACATACCTGGATTTTAAGTCTTAACTACCATGATTGAGCAACATGGCCAAAGGCAAGTTACTTACTTTCTCTAAATTCTGATTTATCTGGCCATAGGGGGATGATGATAAAACTTACTTTCTTGAGTTACTAGAGGATTAAATAAGAGAATACATATAAAATGCACAGTACCTGGTATATGGTTAAGTGAGCAGCTATTTAAAGGAGCAGGTGAGAGTCATTCTTTTAAACTTAACTGACAAAATAAATTGCTGGTAAAAATCAGGTGTGTGATTTCCTCTAAGCCTTAAGCCATTTATTGTTAGGAGAGAAAAAACAAGGAGAAGCTACTATCATCTGCACTCTCAATGGCATTTTGCACTTGGAAAAAATCCAAGATTTCAACTCATGCCATAGGGACATATGCCACCTCGTCAGAGAAGGTACTCTACTAAGTAGGACTCCCTGGTGATTCTCTCTTATTTCTCTCATAGGCCTTATCACATTACATAATTTGTTTGTGATTTACTTTTCTCTCCACCCATGACTACAGCATACAAGAATAGCAATACTATTTATTAACTATGTATATCTAGCACTAGCACTGGGTTAGGCACATGGAAGGACTCAATAAATAATTGTTTTTAAAAAGGAAGTGAAATACAACAGGAAGAAAGGGAGGGAGGGAAGGATGGACACGGTTGAAGGGACTGGTCAGTCATTACTGCCCTGGCCAGGTTATTCCAGATGTTAGTGATGTTTCAGTGACCAAAAAATGAGTTGTCAAGCCCCAGAGGCATGGCTAGTACCTCAGCTGCTCAGAGTTACAGCACCTCTGGCTTGGACCTGGGAGAGAACACTGTTGGTACAGGGACAGGGGTAAGGAGAAGGCAGAGCCTGAAAAAGCAGGAATGAGCACACTCAGAAAGGCAAAAGTAGCAAACTTGCCTAGTTTCTCCCCATCCACTTCCATAGGTCACTGTCCTTAAAATAGTAACAAGAGCCAACATGATCAAGTGCTTACTGTGGACCGGGGCACTGAGTTATCTGTGTTACTCACCCATTCTTCCTATTATGTAGGGGCTATTATTATCCCCCGTTTTCCAGATGAAAAAAGTGAAGCTCTGAGAGATACAAAATCCTAGGGTCACATAGTAAGGTCTGTGTCCTTAAAACTCAAGGTTTAGTTTCAGTTGGATAAAGTCTGAAGTGGTCAAGCTGGTAGAGAAGGAAGAGGCCTGTAGAACATCAGCTCCCAGCTATTACCTAGAAATTTTTCATCTCACAAGGGATTATCTACGTCTATATAAAACCTGTGCTCCTTTGCATCCATTTGGGAAAGACCTTAAGGGAAAATATCCTAGGCAGCAGATTTCTAGACCTTCCACTAAAGGCAAAAACATTTCAAGAAACAGGTCCTGCAAGTTAAGGTAAGTGTATGCTAGGAGCCAAAAGAACCAACTCAATAATCTTCACCATTCCAAAATCTGCCTCGTTTCCACTCCCCTTTCCTGCTGGTTATACAATCATGGGATGAAGGGTGCATGCCAGGAAGAGCTGGACAGTGGGCTGTCATTAATGAGCAGTATTTAATGGCATCTGTCCCAAAGGGAACAAAGGGTCTTTTATGAAAGCTTCTCACCAGAATCAAGGCAGAGCTGGAACTGGCGCCATATTCTCCCCCTTGGTATTATATCCAAAGCAAGCTCTCATTGTTCTCTTGTCAGTTTTATTTCAAATATGAGGGCAGCATGGTGACTCTGCCCTAAGTTGCAGTTCACTTTTTAGCATTCTTAACTTGAGACACATAGTTTAAATGTTCATGGACCTAATGAAATTGTATACAGAATTTTATCTGTGTGTTCCTTTGTCTGAGAGAAGCCATACTTTTCATCATATTTTCAAAGAAGTCAACAACTCTTGGCAAATTGAGAATAACCAAATTATAAATAAACTCTTTTCCAGTTGCCAGGTTCTTTACTATAAGACTTGGAGAGTGGCTTGGGGAAAAGGTCTGAAGTCTGAACTGATAAAATCTTTTCTCATTAACTTAAAAAAGATCTGTTCTTGGGTCTGAAATTTATCTCACAGTTTAAAACATGAGATCTTAGGATACTGGCATATCATTTATTGATTACTTCATTTGCTAAATATTTGTTGACTGTCAACCATGTGTCAGTCATGATTCTGGGCACAATAATGAATAAGAAGAACACACGAGTTGCCCTCTAGGACTTTAAAGCCTAGTAGGTGAGATACAGGCTCGGGGGAGGGAGGGAGAACTTTCCCCCCCCCCACCCCAGAACAGCATCTTTAAAGAAAGCATCTTATTTTTATAATAACCCACTTTTCACAATAATGAATAAGAAAAGGGATCATAACTGAATCTATAACACAGAGCTTTGCTCAGCTTGTATGTCATCTCTCCTGGAGGGTTCAACAATATAATTAGTGTTAGGCATCATCTCCTCTCCTGAATGTTCTTGCTTCACTTTGTATATAAACTTTGTATATAAGCTAGTCTATGTTCATGAGATTATCTCATTTTATTTATTTATTATTTTGATTTTGCTCTGTCACCCAGGCTGGAGTGCAGTGGTGCGATCTTCACTCACTGTAATCTCTGCCTCCCAGGTTCAAGCGATTCTCCTGCCTCAGCCTCCTGAGTAGCTGGGATTACAGGTACACACCACCACACCCAGCTAATTTTTGTATTTTTAGTAAAGATGGGGTTTCACCATGTTGGCCTTGAACTCCTGACCTTGTGATCCACCTGCCCCAGTCTCCCAAAGTGCTGGGATTATAGGCATGAGCTACCATGCCTGACTGTTCATGAGATTTTTTATCTTAAATAGTCTATAAAAGTCTTCACTTTCTGCAAGGGAAGTAATACAGCCTTCTACCTCAGCCACTTACCACGCTCCTCTGAAACACCTACCAGTCACATTTAGACTTACAACCGGAGTGGGACTCAGATGTTAATGGCTGTTTCACTTTATTTAAAACAAACAAACAAACAAAAAAAAAAAACTAAGGGTGTTAGGCAGACAGCCCATTCTATAGCAGGTAATACCAATGAGACAGTCAGCATTACATAATTACTCTGATGTCACCAGACTGAACTAGGTTCAAATCCCTGTTATGAACTAATAAACAGTGGGATCTTAAGTCACTAACCTCTCTGAATCTCAGTTTCGTCAAAATGCTATCTTCCAGGGTTACTGTGAAAGCTTTATGTATTTTATGCAATACAAATGATAAAAAATGTTAACCTTCTTCCTCAACCCACCTTCCTTCTTATCCTGAATAAAAACCTGCCTCCTCCTGCCTTTCCCTCAAATGTTCCTAGTTCTGGCAGCTGAAACATTACATTCCAGAACAAGTGTATTCCTATCCCCAAATACCCTTCAAATATCTGGAGAGCAACAGTATCCTGCTTTGCTCACTTGGAGAGTTTTTTTAAATGACAACCCAGACCTAATGAAATACAGGTACTAACTAGAAAGGCCGAGTATCACTCTGACCCTTCTAGGTGGCAGGTCTCGAGAAAAGTCATGCCTGCCAAACACTGGGGAGAACAAATACGGAGTGAAGTTTAGTTAACCGGCCTTAGCTCAGTCACTGATCTAGTTTGAGGGTATTGCTATATCTAAAAGCGGTGGCCTTAAAACTGGGGTACCGATACCCTTGTGGTATGTAATTACTTTCCAGGAAGTATTTGGGCCTGGGTAATTTTAAGAAAATTAATGTCCAAATCCTTAACTTCCATATATACTGCTTCCTAAAACTTATCTCCTCAGAAACATGCCTGTGCTCTATAAGGTTCTTGTTTCAGCCACTCCCACTTTCCAGATCACCATACTCCCACACTTCTGCAGAAATGCTACTCTCACCCTTCTGAATCTTAGCATGTAACAATTTTAGAATGTCTCCCTTAGAGGAGTCCTATGAGAGAACGGCAAGCAACAGTAAAGGAGACAATCTCTTTTTTCATTTAGGCAGGAAACTCTTGGCAAGGCTGTGTGTTTTATCTATCTATCCATCAATCTAACACTTCAAATTCAAAAGTGAGATGGCTATCATGAGGTGTGTGCTAATGTTTGTTTGTATTGAAAAAAATGAAATCAGACTTAATCTGACAGAAAGCAAGTCTGATCTGGCTGGCTGGTTTGACCACCAGAATTGGCTTTGCCAATTAGATTATATAGTGTACCTTGCTTGTAAATTTAATAAGCTAAATTCACAGTGCCAAAGTTTTGACAAAATATATAAAAACTCATATAAACTACACAATATGTCAGTGATCACACCCTTAGCAACTATTTACACTTGACATATGATTTCAGGAATCAATTTAAAAATGTGCTGAAAAAACGCTCATCATCACTGGCCATCAGAGAAATGCAAATCAAAACCACAATGAGATACCATCTCATACCAGTTAGAATGGCAATCAATCATTAAAAAGTCAGGAAACAACAGGTGCTGGAGAGGATGTGGAGAAATAGGAACACTTTTACACTGTTGGTGGGATTGTAAACTAGTTCAACCATTATGGAAAACAGTATGGCGATTCCTCAAGGATCTGGAACTAGAAGTACCATACAACCCAGCCATCCCACTACTGGGTATATACCCAAAGGATTATAAATCATGCTGCTATAAAGACACATGCACACGTATGTTTATTGCGGCACTATTCACAATAGCAAAGACTTGGAATCAACCCAAATGTCCATCTGTGACAGACTGGATTAAGAAAATGTGGCACATATACACCATGGAATACTATGCAGCCATAAAAAAGGATGAGTTTGCGTCCTTTGTAGGGACATGGATGCAGCTGGAAACCATCATTCTTAGCAAACTATCACAAGAACAGAAAACCAAACACCGCATGTTCTCACTCATAGGTGGGAACTGAACAATGAGATCACTTGGACTCAGGAAGGGGAACATCACACACTGGGGCCTATTATGGGGAAGGGGGAGGGGGGAGGGATTGCACTGGGAGTTATACCTGATGTAAACGACGAGTTGACACAAGTATACATATGTAACAAACCTGCACATTATGCACATGTACCCTAGAACTTAAAGTATAATAATAAAATAAAAATTTTAAAAAAATGTGCAAAAAGACACATACTTTTAAATTTTCTTTTAGGGGATGTAAAACAAAAACGTTTAGCTAAAGGAACTGGGAGCTCCTAAATTCTGACCAGGAGAATGGTGTGAGATTTAACACTTACTTGGTTGTGGGTAGGGATTGGGGTGACAGAATGAGACTAAGGCATCCCAGTCAGCAGAATGCTGTGTCCCTTCTCTGAGCTGGGCTCACTGTCTGATGTGATGCCTGTGAAACTGAAATGTCAGAGGCATACTTTAAGCCCCACGTTCAGACCCTAAACACCTGCTGATAAAATGATCATATTTTATCATAATCATTTTACAGTGTTTCACTGACAATTTTTTAGTTAGGCTGTGTACATAAGCAGCTCAGCTTTTTGGCTTCTGTCCCCAGAGTTGTAGGGGTATAAAGGGGGAGTTAATAAATCAGATAGCAGGCATTCTGACTTTGCAAGTTTAATAGTTTCTTTTCCTAAGTATATAGTACAACTTAATGTGACTTGGCATCACTCACGCCTTCTGAGTTCTTGGTTATTTATTAATTGATTATTGCTGTAAAAGGATTATTTAACTCAGGAGGATGGACAAATTAAGAGTTATTGACAAGGGAGGAAGGCCAGATTCAGTTGAAATTCAAAAAGATAGATTCAATATTCTCCAAAAATTACAATGCCTGAGCATTGTACAAGGAGCGAATTGGGAAGTCTCATGCTTTCAGTATCTGAGGAAGTGGTTGCCTAGTTACAGTAAATACGCGATCAGCACTGCTGGGGAGATGGACTAAACAATTGGATCCAGGGACCTTTCTTTACTAGACAGAGCAGAGTTGCCTTCTTTGTCCCCTCTGTCCCACACTCACCTGCCCCAACAGCCTGAGCTGAAAATAAGGTTACTGTACTTTAAAGGATCTGAACTTTACAAAATAAAGTAAAACGTCCTTGGTCTATTTTGGGCTAACCGAGAAAAGCATGATGAAAATACTAGAGCTCTAGTCCTGGTTCTGCTGTGTGACTCTAGGACCCAGTATCCTTATCTGGGAAATTAGGATGCCTTGCATTTTACGCAAAATTTAGGAAAACTCCAAACCAGACAGAAACTAATAAAGCTTCTCTCCAACATACAGACTTGCTGAACTAATTAATTTGCTCTCATTTATACAGCTGTCTCTCTTTGCTTCCTGTGCCCCTCTCTATCCTGTCACCACAATCTGAAGGATGGCCTAAATGTTCCAAGTCCTTTCACCTCTTTTTCTGGCTGGGCCCACATACTGGGTTGATGACCAGTACTGAGAAGTGAAGCCAGCTGGACTTCCTGGGTCGAGTGGGGACTTGGAGAACTTTTCTGTGTCTAGCTAAAGGATTGTAAACACACCAATCAGCCCTCTGTAAAAATGCACCAATTAGTGTTCTCTGTCTAGCTAAAGGATTGTAAATGCACCAATCAGCCCTCTGTAAAAACACACCAATCAGTGCTCTGTAAAATGGACCAATCAGCAGGATGTGGGTGGGGCCAAATAAGGGAATGAAAGCTGGCCACCTGAGCCAGCAGCGGCAACCCACTCGGGTCCCCTTCCACGCTGTGGAAGTTTGTTCTTTTGCTCTTCATAATCTTGCTGCTGCTCACTCTTTGGGTCCACACCACCTTTAAGAGCTGTAATACTTGCCGCGAAGGCCTGCGGCTTCATTCTTGAAGTCAGCGAGACCATGAACCCACTGGAAGGAAGAAACTCCGGACACATCTGAATATATGAAGGAACAAACTCCAGACATACCACCTTTAAGAGCAGTAACACCACAAAGGTCCGCGGCTTCATTCTTGAAGTCAGTGAGACCAAGAACCCACCGGAAGGAATAAATTCCAGACACAGCACTGCCTGATCATTACCTAGTGTAAACCCAAGAGTAAGCTCTGCCATGAGCAAAAGTCCCATGATTGTTTATTTCATCATGGGTCTTAAAGTTTGACTTGGCTCTAGCCTTGCTGCAATTCCTTCTCAAACCACAAGGGCAAGGGCTCTTCTCTCTCTAGTTCACATTCTACTTTATCCTATGAGCCTTCTCTCTTTCAGTAATGGCCACTATTCACAGAGGGCTTACTTAATGTTCCACAAACTGTGCTAAGAAATCTATATACATAAACTCACCGATAGCTTCTGGTATTATCTCCATTCTACAGATGAGAAAAATGAGGCCCAGAGAGGCTGCAAGACCTGCTTAAGGTACATGACTTGTAAATAATAGACCTAGGTTAAGCAATCAGACTCTAGAACCCCAAGAAATGAACTGACCTTGGGTAAGAGATGAGCCTGTCTTTTCTGATCCCTAGTTACCAGCTGATAAGTAGTAGCCATTTAAGTTTTCTGAGGCAAAACGTTTTCACCTGAAAAAATGGGATATTAACACCTACCATGAGGAGATGGAAGATACAAGGAAGTGCTTAAGATGAAAAAATGCCAGAGATGAGTAGGATTACTATAGAAGAAAAAGAAGAAATACAGACCTGAATTTGTCTCAGCCCTCACAGCTGACTCTGTCTCTCCAGACTTATTTAGGGACCTCTGAGAGAGCCTTGCCTTGGGTCTCCCGCATGACCTCAGGCCCACACTCCTCCTATACTTTTACTTAAAGAGTGAGGAGTTATGTTCCCTCTCCTTGAGGGTGGAATATCTACATACATTATGTGAAATACTTTCCGAACATGAGTTTTGTTTCTTCTTCTTCATTTATTTATTTGATCATTTATATCAGTATGGACTCATGGATGTTTATTCTTTGGGTTATAATCCAATATTACTATTTTGTTGCTGAAACTGCTCAGCTTTGGCCTTTGAAAGCTCTGTTAGTTGGCTCCTATGTTCCACTGACACATCCCCATCAATATGGGTTTTCTGTTTTTTGTTTGTTTTTTGAGCACTTCCCTACTTTCTAGCACTACAGAGCCTTCAGGTTTAGCTGTCTACTTCCTCCTTGGCACTGACCATAGTGCCAAGTTTGAATTGATCTCCATGCACCTTGCAGCCTATTTACTGTTTTTATAGGTGGCTACCTTTCTTGCACTTGGCAGAGCCTGTGTGGGGATGGCCTACTTCTATGGAAGATTAAAAGGAGCCAGCAGGCCTGCCCAGGCAGTGCCTTGCAACAGGGAGGTGACTGAAAGGAAGTAACAGGCAGGCTTGTAGTGTGCCAGTGTCCCATCTGCTCTCAGAATTTCCTTCTTTAGGACTGAGTCCTTTACTGCTGCTGGATTTAGAATAGAATCATTTACAGCTTTTTTTTTTCTAATTCAAAGAGTAACTTTTCTTTTTTGTTGCTTTTACTTTCTGTAACAAACAAGTATTGGTTCCATAAAAAAGAAAAAAAAATTCCATTATGTTACCACCAGGGATAATCACCATTATCACAGTGAAATATATTTCCCCATACACCTTCTATACATATATAAAAATAAATATCTTTTACAAAATCAGCTCATACTTGACAGCCTCCTTCACAGTCTGCTTTTTCCACTCAGCTATCAATCATGAATGTCATATCAAGAAATATATTTCTATAAGATTATGATCATGATTGATTTGTATGGATTTATCATACCTAATATTGGGCATTTAAATTATTTCTACCGGCGGAGCAAGATGGCCGAATAGGAACAGCTCCAGTCTCCAACTCCCAGCGCGATCGACACAGAAGACCGGTGATTTCTGCATTTTCAACTGAGGTACTGGGGTCATCTCACTAGGGAGTGCCGGACAATCGGTGCTGGTCAGCTGCTGCAGCCTGACAAGCGAGAGCTGAAGCAGGGCGAGGCATCGCCTCACCTGGAATCGCAAGGGGGAAGGGGATCCGTTTTCCTAGCCAGGGCAACTGAGAC
>NW_016807993.1:67185-74025 GCF_001698545.2 Rhinopithecus bieti | reverse complement strand
TACATGATATAAATGATGAATTGATGGGTGCTGACGAGTTGATGGGTGCAGCACACCAACATGGCATAAGTATACATATGTAACAAACCTGCACGTTATGCACATGTACCCTAGAACTTAAATAAAAAAAAAAAAAAAATTATTTCTACCTTTTCACTATTATCCGTATCTCTGTGACACACATCATTGTGGATGAATCATCCTTAGTTATTTCCAAAGAAAAATTCCCAAGAGTTTCCTTCTGAGTCCAAAGGTATGTTTGCATTTGTTTTATAAGCTTTAATTTTTAGAACAGCTTTAGATTTACCAAAAAATTACAAAGATAGTACAGAGGATTCCCATACTTAGTCTCCCCTACTATGAACATCTTATATTTGCATGGTATATTCGTTGCCAATGAACTATGAAAGGAAAATAAACTTGGGGACCCCAAAATCACTAAGCCAAAGGGAAAAGTCAAGCTGGGAACCGTGATTGGCAAACTTGTCCCCCATTCTGTTCCTAAATAAAATGGCTACAAAAATTAAAAAGCTACATACCTCCCTCACAAAGGACATACAACACTCAAAGTCATCCCTCGGTTCACGTGAGACAAATGCATATCCAATTGCTTCCTTTGATTCAGTGGAAAGCTAATCAGAAACTCAAAAGAATGCAACCATTTGTCCTTTATCTACTTATGACCTGGAAACCCCCCTCCCCACTTTGAGTTATCCTGCCTTTCTGGACCACACCAATGTATATCTTACATATACTGATTGACGTCTAATGTCTCCCTAAAATGTGTAAAACCAAGCTGTGCCCTGACCACTTTGGGGACATGTCATCAGGACCTTCTGAGGCTGTGTCATGGGTGTGTCCTTAACCTTGGCAAAATAAACTTTTTAAATTGACTGAGACCTGTCTCAGATATTTCAGGTTCACAGAACCAATACTGATACCTTAATACTAAAATTCATATTTTGAGATTTCCTTAGTTTTTCCCTGAAGTCCTTTTTCTGCTCCAGATTTCACTCAGAATACCACATTTCATCCTTAAGTCTCCATAGGCTCCTCCTGGCTGTGATGGTTTCTCAGACTTTTCTTGTTTGTGATGGTGAGGACAGTTTTGAGGGGTGGTGATCAGGTATTTTGCAGAATATCCCTCAATCGGAAGTTGTCTGATGTTTTCTCACAATTAGGCCATGGTTATGGGCTTTTGGAAGGAAAATTACAGAGGTAAAGTGCCATTATCATTACATCATATCAAGGGTTGATACTATCAATATGACAGCACTGTTGAAGGTGGCCTTGACCACCTGGCTGAGGTATTGCTTGTCAGGTTTTTCTATGGTATGGCTACTCTTTTTTCCCATTCCCACAGTGTATTCCCTGGAAGGAAGTCACTACGAGCCGCCTATACTTAAAGAGTGAGAAGTTATGTTCCCTCTCCTTGAGGGTGGAATATGGACATACATTATGTGAAATACTTTCGAACATGAGCTTTGTCTCTTCTTCATTTATTTATTTGATCATTTATATCAGTATGGACTCATGGATGTTTATTTTATTCTTTGGGTTATAATCCAATATTACTATTCTGTTGCTCAAACTGCTCAGCTTTGGCCTTTGAAAGCTCTGTTAGTTGGCTATGTTCCATTGACATATCCCCATCAATACGGGTTTTCTGTTTTTTGTTTGTTTGTTTTTGAGCACTTCCCTACTTTCTAGCACTACAGAGCCTTCAGGCTTAGCTGTCTATTTCCTCCCCAGACCTAAAATCAGATATTCTCCAAAGGACACAAGATATATGGTTTTAGAGGCATTTGATACTACCCTCCAGAAATCTTATATTGATTTACAGTCATTACTCACATTGGCACAGGAATGCCCATTTCCCCCACACCCTTGCCAATAGCAGGGCAATTTCAAAGTGTCTGCAGGGAGATGACCTGGCATGGGATACAGTGTGTGCATATATATGCATGCATGTGTCTATCTGTTCCATCTCTTTAAAATAACTTCTGCGTTACTCAGTTTCCTGTTGAACTTCAAGAGAAAAATGCCCTGGGGCCAGTTTTTTCCTTTTCTTTGCCTTTACATTGATCTTCCCCAACCTCCCTTTCCTTCCCCCTGTGCTGCTGGATTTTCTATCACTGGCGATCTCCTGTGATGAGGTCTGAAAGGAACCTTTCCTACACCCTCTATTAGGGCCCAGGCAATTTCAGGCGGTGGAGAGTTAGAAGCAGAAATTAGCCCAAGGATTTGCCTTCCCTGCTTCCCGTACCTTCAGGAAATCCACCTGACCCAGTTTCCTCATCTTCTCTTGGCATGTGTATAATGGAAACCAAATCTCTCTCAAGCAGTTTCCTTCCATAGAAATCTTAAACATAAGATAAGATTTAGTAAAATGCTGGACTTCAAATTTCCTGTTGCCTCAGCTGCTGTATCTCACAAGTTACCAAAGAGAAAGGATCAGTAAATAAATATACTTGACACTTATTTCTAATCTCTCAATAGAGACTCACACCGTGTTTGTGTGCATGCACATGAGTGTGTGTTGGAGAGCGAGCAAGCGAGGCAGATACACACATATACAGAGGCAAAGATACAAACACACGGGCGCGTGCACGCGCGCGCACACACACACACACACACACACACACACAGAGCGAAAACAGTTCTCAGTAACTTTGGCAGTCCCATGATGATGACCTTCAATTGAAGTTGTAGGAAGTTGGAAGTATACCAATCCATAATGTCCTAGTGCTACTTTTCATATGGCAGCGGGTTATGAATATGGACCTAGGAGTTCAAAACACCTGGGGTTGAATCACAGCTCTGCCACTTACTAGCTGTGAGACTTTCAGGTCGGTGATCATACTTGGAAATAGTGGACAATGTAGTACCTACCAGGGAGAGTTGCTGGAAGGATTAAATGAGATTAATGTATATGAAGTACTTGGCAGATATATAAAGAGCTTGACATAGTACCTATCACACAGTAAATGCTCAAAACATTTTGTAGTTATTTAATAACATCATGTAAAGAAACCAAGACTAAGAGAGACTAAAAGTCATACAATGAGTTGATGGTAGAATGAAATCGACTGGAAGTCAGTTTCTGGCTCCTGAATACATCACCATACCTGCAACACCCATTTCCTCTAAAACTGCTATCTATTAACAAAAAACTAGAAGAGTTAACACTGTTGTCACCCGTACACTCTAGGTACCATGCTGTCATTCCAATGGGCTAAAGATTCCTTCTCAAGTTTGTTCTCTTAGTGTACAGGCCATTTAAGAAATAAAGACAGTAACTGCTATCATGAATAAGAACGCATTCTACGTGCCAAGCATGGTGCTCAAAACCTTAGCAGCACCATCTCCCTATCCCACTGAGTCCAACAGCATGTCCTATTGACTCACCCTGCACGACCTCTCCCATGTGTGTCCATTCGTCTTCTCCACTGCTGCCACCATCTCCTGCTTGAACTACTGGAGTTGCTTCTTGACTAGTCTTCCTACTTCTAATCTTAATGCAATATTGCCTATTATTCAAACTGTATTCAGAGTAACAGTTCAAAAACGTGCAATAGATTATATCAGTGCCCCATTTAAAAATCCTTCAACAGTTTCCTATAACCCCTAGAACAAAGTTCATAGCACACAAATTCCTACATGCTTTGGCCCCTCTCTCCCTTTTCAGCTTGATTCATGCCACCTTCCAGCCACGCTGGCTTTCTTTCTGTTCCCCAAATAAGCTGATCTTGTTCATGCCTTAAGGCTTGTGCTTTGCTGGTCTGCCTCAGAGCTCTTACCCTTGCATCTTGGAATGCATGACTCATTAACATTCAGGTCTCAGCTCCAGTATCACCTTTTTAGATGCTGTCCTGGACCAGGAAATCTAGAGTAGCCACCCCATCCCTGTACTATTACACTATATTGTTGTAATGTCTTCATAGCACTGATCACTCTACAATTATTTTGCGGTGGCAAAGGGCTTTAACTATTTTGTTCCCTGCTGTATCACCAGTACCTGGTAATGTGCTTGGCACTGGTGAAACCACAACAAATATTTTTGAGTGAATGAATGAGTAAATGATCAAGACAATCGTATAACACGTGACTGTTCAAGAAACCTTCCCAGGCAAACCATGGGCCACTTGCTGGTCATGGAGACACTGCCTAGGAATCTCATGAACAGCTTACTTTGACAGGTAAACCCAACCTCCATTTCTTTTCTAATTGTCTCTGCAATGACCAGGCACACATAACCACTGGAGCTCTAGAATGAATTAAAATGCTGTATCATAAACTGATTATTCTTACAAACAAGCCTTACTGGAAGCCGTATGAGTAAAGGATGGTGTGGCCCATGGACAGGGAATGCTGTTGTCACTGCAACAGCAGTGACAAAGCAGAAGCAGGCTCATATCCAGTCTTCCCTAAACAAAGAAACCTGAAGAACAAATTCATCTCCATGAGGAAATGTTCTCATCTGGCTTCTCTATAAAACAGCTGTGAGTTTGCCAACTTCTAACTCTCCACAACCCAGCTGTGAGCTGTTCTCAAGGCAGGCTCGGATTCCAATACTTATCCACTTCTTACCCTAACAGTCTATGAAGGGAGAGAGATGAGGATGATATCAAGTCAGCAAGGCCAAGATAGAGGTGAGGGGATACTTAATTCATGGCTCCCTCTTTCCCTCAGATGAAATGTCAGCTGAGGCATGGATCCAGAAGTGGGAGAGCTGGGTTAGTTATTGTGGTGGTTGAGACTGATCACGGAAAAAGCACACAACTAAGTTTCGAGACCCCATTCTAGCAGGCATTAGCGGCACAACCTTGGGTGAGATGCCTCTTTAAAGTTTCCATATCTGTAAAAAGAGGATAATTATACATTATAAGCACTTACAGTTAATAAATGGATGTTATTACTTGCTAGACACTGAACAAATCACTTCACCCAAATCTTCACAATCAGTTTCCATAATCCTGTGTAACAGCATTAACACTCCATTTTACAGACAAAGAAAATGCAGAGTAGACAAAGGAAGTAACATCCCAAGATCCCACAGCTAGGCAGCACTGAAAGTACCAAGGACTGGCTCTTGTTTTTGGCCCTGGGCAATGACGAGGGAAGGTAGCATATGAGGGGGCTTGTGACATCAGCTGGCTGCATCTATTTAGCTTTGTTATTGGTAATGCTTCATTACTAGTAGCAGAGGAAGTAACTGGTACCTTGTTGCTAAAGATATTCCAAGGCCTTGGCAGACTCAAACTCCAGTCTGGGCACCAATTACTTGAAAACTTTCTCCTTGTTACAGGGGATCCCAATAGTCTCTTTATTTATTTATTTTTGAGACAGAGTCTCACTCTGTTGCACAACCTCGAGTGCAATGGCATAATCTTGGTTCACTGCAACCTCCACCTCTTGGGTTCAAGAGACTCTCCTGCCTCAGCCTCCTGAATAGCTGGGATTACAGGCACACACCACCATGCCAGGCTAATTTTTGTATTTTTAGTAGCAACGGGGTTTTACCATGTTGCTAGGCTGGTCTCGAACTCCTGACCTCAGGTGATCCGCCTGCCCTGGCCTCCCAAAGTGCTGGGATTACACGTGTGAGCCACTGTGCCTGGCCCCAATACTGTCTTTTTATTTGTTTGTTTTTTTAAAAAAAGAAGCACAGCTAACTTTTTTTTTCTTTTCAGTTTTTACAACGGCAGCCGGTCATGACTTTCCTGTTGTAACCTGGCTGCAAAGTGGCCATTTCCCTCATATTCTCGTCTTGGTTCTTGTGCGCTCCAGCAAACAGTCATGTAAAAGGGCCTGCCGCCAAGACCTGTTCCACAGAACTTATGACAGAATCTTGTTGGGCCAGATATTGGTTTCATTTTCAATCCTGCCTGTCCTGCATTGAGAGGCACCAAGGTCTCACTCATTTAGTTAGGTTACATAGAAATATCTTTCAAGGTTTGAGTTGATTTTCACTACATCCTACTAAAGGATGAAATCTGAATTAAGTGAAGATGATGTCTCCTGTCTGCCATCAGGGAACCAGTGATGCAGGTGGTCTGACACATCACTGCTCTGCCCTTGTAGCCTCCAGAGGTTCAGGGCTTCAGTCCACCTCAGCATCATTATATTGTAAAAGTCACTATTTGTCACTTGAGCTCTTTGGAGGCTGCATTTGTTTCTCATTCACTATTTTACCCCTAGTTTAGCAACATGCCTAGCACTGAAGACATTTGGCAGCTGGCATATGGCAGCTCTCATAACTTGCTTCGGCCTAGAAGGAGGGATTTCACCGGTGAGATAAAAGGTGGGGAAGGTAAACCTTCAAGGTAAAAACTATATCCAGCAGGAAAGCAGACCTTTCTGTGCGAGCACTAAGATCTGTCTACTGGAAGAACTCCTAAAGGAGGTAGTATAATACATTAGGATCATCCACTTTGGAATGAGACCAGGATTACTTACCATCCAAACCCTTCAGCTCTGAGCTGCGTAACTTTGGCAAAGCTATTTAACATCTTCTAGGCCTCGGTTTCCTCATCTGTGAAATGGGGAGTCATTCCTTCATTTGTGCTTTCAGTGAAGAAGCATTTATTGAGTACCCCTCAGTATATAAGGCATTCAAATAGGTAAAATAGCAGTGAAAAAGACTGACAAAGTCCTTGTTTTCACGGAGCTTAATTTCCAGTAAGTTGACAACAAACACGTAAATAATTTCTGATAGTGGAGATGAAGAAAATAAACCGGGATGCTGGAATAGAGAATGATGAGTGATGAGAGACAGAGACAGAGAGACAGAGAGACAGACAGAGAGAGAGAGAGAGAGAGAGAGAGAGAGAGAGAGAG
>NW_016807993.1:51810-66982 GCF_001698545.2 Rhinopithecus bieti | reverse complement strand
GTTGTGTGTGTGTGTGTATGTGTGTGTGTGTGTGTGTGTGTGTGTGTGTGAGAGAGAGAGAGAGAGAGAGAGAGAGAGAGAGAGAGAGAGACTGTGTGTGTAGGGGGCAACTCAGGATCTACCTCTTAAGAGTTGATATAAATATTAAATGAGATAATGGATATAATGTGTTCAGCCTACTGCCTAATGAGTATTCAACTAAATTCAACTGTTTTTATATCACTCCCATCCTGAAGTCAGTGGCTATTCTTTCACCTCACAGTGACTGAGCCCCAAATACACGCCAGTGATGGAACACAGTGGTGTATCAGATGTCTCTACCATTCAGGAGCTCACAGGATGGCAAAGAATGTAGCTATAAGCCATAAGAGAAGAAGTGCTAAATTCCACCTGCAGAGTCAGAGAAGACTTTATCACTGAGTGTTGACAGATGGATTGGTATTTTCCAGGAAGACAATGGGGCAAGGAGAGGGGTGTGCCAGGTGGAGGGAACAGCTTGAACAAACTTTGAAGATGTGAAACAGCTCGGCATGCTCAAGGAGCTATGAAAAGTTCAGAATGGCTAGAGATAAAATGTGCGAGGGTCCAGAGAGAGAACGTGTCTCATCAGCAGCTCCTAATGCTTATCTTTATGGGTCATGCTGGAAGTGTCTCCTAAGAAAATGAGGGGATGTAGATGGGAAAGAACAGGAGATGAGAAGGGTGTCAGGGCTCCATATGATGTCTACCACATTGCCAGCACTTCAAAATGTGAACAAGGGCTATGCTTAAAATATACAGGCTGTGTTCTGTGTGACACTCCCTGAGGCAGCACAAGCAGATGTTTCAGGAAAAAAAAAACACTCATTGGTAACTCAATATAAAGCCTATATGGGGGCCAGCAGGCATTAGGCTGCTCAAATGTGATGATATCATCAGCACAGATCTGTGACTCAGCTTGGAAGAGTATTACAGGTGCCGATGTCATGATGCTGGGGGTCTGGAGCAAACGGACACTTGCTCCTAAGCAGAGGCTAGGGCTCCCTCTTTGTCAAAGCCAGACTCACTTGTCCAGGATTCTAAAGTCCGTGCCAGGGACAGTGAGAGGGCTCTGAAATGGGAAAACAAGAAACCATGAGGAGGTGTCTTATGCCTAGTTAATAACTCAAGCATCTCTGCCAGCATGTCTTCTCAGATGAGTATAACTGAGAAGCGGACGTTTATGAAAGGGAACAGAGGGTCCCTGTTCTCCCACTGCCTGGTTCCTTCCCTGTTTACTACCCAGTTCTACCCCTGCCCTTTTAGTAAGTGTTCTTGTTATGAGTTTCCCTAGGAAATGGAAAAGAAGGTAAGAAAGCTATCCCCACTTGCATTCCAACCTCAATATTCCAAAAGCTCATGATACAGTCAACAGGCCTGGACTGTAGGAAATCTGCCCCTCCTGGGAGGAGGGTTGCTTGATGTAGACAGCAAAGAGATGAACATCCACATCCAGTTTACTTTCAGCCAATCTTACCAGAGGCTCTCCTTGTACTGCAGTGCAGTGCTGTCAGATGAGAGACAGCACTAGTCTGGTCACCACTAGATGATCCAAAACACATAAAAACATCAAATAGAGCTGAAGCAGGGAGAAGAGAGGAATTAAAGACTGTAGCTTTCCATCCTTTATACGTCACTGCCCAATCTCAAGACTGAACAAAGCCCAGTGCTTTGAACTCAAAGGACTGCTCTATATATTGGAGGAGGTAACAGATGCCAAACATGAGAGCATGTGAAAGACAGCAAGGCCTTTGCCACTTTTAAAAGATATCCCATAAGTCATTAAGCCTAAAGTCCCTATTAAAATTATTCCCGTAGTCTAAGGTGCTGCACTTAGAAGGTTCCTTATAGTTTAGCCCTATTTAAAAATCAGTATGTATTACAAGACAAGAGTATGCCATGGGACCACCATAAACCACTTGAGTGCAGAAGAGTTTCTGGATGAGCCAGCTGTCATGTTAGGTGTTGGGATGAGGTTAAGTTTTGCTGGGGGAAAGAGAAATGATAATCTTTAAAGAGTCAGGACTAGGGCATAAGTACAGGTGCTGAAAGAAGCAGATAAGGATTATTAAAGACACATTTTGCCCTCCTCCCAGTTTTTCCAGAAGCCAGCTCTGCTGTGACACCCAAATGACATAATTCTACAACTTTAAACCTGTTTCATCTATATGAAGAAGAACCTGTTTATGGCTTAGTGTCAATAGAAATCAAGTGTCATAAGATGTATTTATGATACCTGGAAAGCACTTGGTCACCACTGGCCCAATTGCAGGGCCCAGGCAGAAGGAAACAGTGTAAATACCCCAAGGAGCACCAGGGGAATATGCCTCTTAGAACTGAGTAAGGCCCAGTCACCCTCTAAGACTGCTTAATTGAGGGGCATCTGTCAGTAATTTGGATGACAGGGTTTCCTGCTGTCAGAACTCTCAACCTTGCCTTTTAGGCTAAGAGGAGCAGGAGTGCACAGAGAAACCAAGGCTGAATCCAGTCCTTCTACTTATTAACTGAGACCCCTCTGGGCAAAACTTATTCCACTGGGTCCCAGTTTCCTCACTTATAAAAGAGGATCAATGATTCCCAGGTTCTTAATGAATGTAAAAACACACAGCACAAGGTAAACTATTAAGTGATTACCTTTCTCATTAAACACTGTATGAAGCAGAACCCTACACATACTAAACTTTCATGACATATTGCTATGTCCCCTTCTTCCTCCTTGAATTAGATGATTTCTAAGGCTCTCACCTTCTCAGTCCCAATCAGACTCAAGTTTAATACAGAACAATAAATATATCAGATGGCTCTTCTAGTATGAGAAGTTAACATGGGGTATAGATCTTTTACTTTCCCTATCCACTCACCCACTCACTTCTTAAAACATTCCACTGCAGTCCTCACTCAGCCCAGCAGAGATGGGTAGGAGGGAGGGAATGACAACAAAATAAATATTTTTCAGTCAACCACTTTGGGGAAAAGATGAGAGAATTCTTTTGAGAGTTGTTTTCAAATTAAAAAATATTTGCTGTGAGACAATAACGCTACTCCTCTATAAAAAAACTATTTTTAGGGCCTCAGGCTGAAATATACACAAGAAAGAAAAAAGGAGTTAAGAGTGATAATTCTGTGTGTAAAAGTTAAACAAAGCCTGTGGAACAACTCAATTTATGTTCAGCTGTAAAGAGAAAGCTTACATCCTTCCCAAACTGCTTCTCCAGCCAGATGGAGTCTGATTTCTGATAGAGCTCAGAGCCCTGGTGGGACTAAGGCCTCTGGTGGCTAATCATATGCCTCTTTTTGCCCACTGAAGAGGATGGAAAGACCAGGCTTTGGAAATAGAGCCATTAACTGTAGGGGTCCAGCAACCAACGCTGAGAACCACTGGTTTGTGTGGTTCTTGCCTTTCGGCAAGACGATCACTTAGCTCTTACTCATTTTAATTGGCATGAATGGTTACAACATGGCTACAAGGGGCATTCTCGTTAGGGGCCAAAACCAGACTCTCAAATGAGGCCCAATGCAGGAATATAAAACTTGTCTGGAGGAAAAGAACAGAAGGACTCCATGAATCTGATATAACACCATACTAGAGGCTTTATTTTCTTTCTTTCGTTCTAACAACCCCTTGCCTCCCCTCCCCTTCCCTTTGGTAAAGAACAGTACACCACCAAAATCCACAGATAATCCTTGAATCTCTGTGGCAGCTCCCGTTCTAAACTCCTTCTTCACAATGTTGGTTTAAATGGCAATTAACAAGTCATAACAAAGATCTCTCTTGCTCTAGGGTAGAATAGCCATATCCTTTCTCTTTACCCACCCAAATCATTCAGCCTAAGTCTACGTCTTCCATGAAGTCTGTGCTGACCACTCCACTGTACAGAGTCTACTCATCATCTACCCTCAAGATCAGAGAATTCGGGGTCCTGCTTGTAGGACCAAGAGGAACTTGGTGGCTCTACTGTTCATGCGAGAGCAGTAGAAATGCAGGATCCCAAGGGCTGGTAAGACCAGGTGAGCTAGAAGTAGCCTAATCAAGGGAATAAGCATAAACAACTGCCATAGGATGGCATCCAAGCTGGTGAGGAAGGGGGGAGTGGCAGCCTGGAAAGTGAGCCATGTCCATAAACAGAGTAATTCATTACAAAGGCTAGGAAGTGAGGCTGTGGACAGTGGTAGATACTGGATGCCTCATTATTAAGTCCTGGCTCACACTGTGGTTTGGGGATATGCCCATAAGGTTCAGGCAGGTCACAAAAGATTGGGCACAAGGCATTTAACATGAAATCCATTTCCCTGACAGTGACACCCACTACCACAGGTGTCTCTTGTGGTGATACTAAGCCGGTACAGACACTTGGCTTTTCCTCCTCTAGACAGGGAACTGCTGCTTGAAGGCAAGTACCTGGATTCATCACTTATAGCCCTGATTAGCAGTCATGTGTCTATGAAGATTTGTAGAATGAAGACACAAAGAATTTGTATTTTTCTTCCATAAGCAATACCTCAGTCACCTCCTTGGTGAAGACAGTCAGAATTATAAGATAAAAAAAAGTGGGGGACATTCTAGGCCCCCAGGTTGCAGGCTGTGGAATAAGGGATGATTAGCTCTAGTTGTATGCAGGTTGCTCCTCAGGGCATTCCATTCACCTTGTGGTAATAACAGAGACACTGTGGAAATGTACTGTAGCTGCTCTATCATCCTGTTTTTCTTTTGTGCTTTGCTGGTGTTAAGAATATGGTTGTTTAACTATACCATAACCTACTACCGATTATACTTCCAGACACGCTGGCCAACCCAAGGTGGCAAGGAGGCGTGACAGCAATCTTCAGAGCCACCCCTCCAGTTGCCAGCCAGCTGCCCAGGGATGCACCATCTCACTTTGCTGGAGCAGAGCCTTGCTCCCTCCTCTCATCTCCATGCCCACCCACACTGCTTTTCCAGAGGTCAGCCACACGTTCACATCAAGCAACAAGCAGTGATTACAAATTGAGTGCCTGCTGGGAATATCTTTCTAGTGTCAAGCAACCATTAAAAGCACTTAAGGAAATCACAAAAGGGAGGCGAGAGAATACTTACAGAGAGCTATAGGATGGGGAGTGCAGAAGGGAAAGCGTCAGCCCACTTCCTATCTTGGAGGAAAAAACACGACATAAAAAGCAAAGTTGGTTCTAAAGAATGAACCTGAAAAATGGAAACTGAAGAACACTGTATCTACCAACCACTCTCCTGCTGCAGCCGAAACACTTCATGGTGCCTGGGAAACCTTTTGCTAACACAGAGAAAATTACATTTTAAGCAACTGTGTATTTTAAAAAAATTTATTCAATGAGTATGCATTATAATAGGTATTCATATATAATCTCTTGTCCAATTAGGGCTGCATCTTTGTGAAGAAGGCATTGTGATTCTGTTTTACAGATGTGGAAAATGAGGTTCAGAGGGGTCAGTGACTTGACCACATTTGGATCTCAGGAGTGACTGGTTGCAAAACTCATATTCTTCCCACTAAAAACAAGGCTGGATGGGACTGTGAATCTCGCCAGGTCTCAGTAGCTGTTACTCCTGGGTTAATCAGGGTAGTAGTCTAAGTGGTATGAATAGTGTGGTGGCTTTTGCTGTCTACCTGGTTGAAAGAAGAGTCAACCTATATATCTTAAGTGAGCTAAAAGAGTCTTTAATGGAATCTTTCTTCAGTCTTCTAGTTGTCGATAACCATCTAAAAGGAAAGGACTGGGAACTGAGATAAGCAGATAATGTAACCTTGGGAAAGTCATTTTCCTCTCTGAATTTTAGTTTTCTCACCTGTAAAATGCATCCAGTAAGACCTATGTAATACGAGTGAGATGTGAATGGCTCCTCACTAAAGAGATAAGCCCAGCATAATGGTAACCTGCTGGAAAGTCATTTAGTTTTAGTTTAGTTTTCTCATCTGTTAAAATGCGATCCAGTAAGACCTATGTAATAGACGCCTAGATGTGAATGTACTAAAGCAGAAACACTGTTTACACTTTTAAAGTTCTTAATATTATAATGGGCATAGGGGTAATATTTTATAAATAATAGTTGTAACTTGTTTTATTTCAAATTAAAAGTTTTGGAAAATACCTAAGTCTGGTATTAACTTATTCTCATTCAGTAGGTGCTATTTATGATTGAAAACACTTTTTAAGTCTTGAGATCATTTCACGGCTAAAAACAACCACAACAAAAGAATGGCAGTGAAAGCACAGATGACTCAGGTTAAGGAAATAAAATGCCACATTCTCTTTGGGGCTGGTTCTCTTTCACATGTTTCAATCATCTTACAGCAGACTACATGCACAGCAATTTAGAGACGAGAAACTTTTACTATCCAGTATACACATATGGCAGGGAACCTTGAACGGTTTAGGAGGCAAAAGACATGTGTAGGATGAATTAATGCAAATGGCTTTGCTTCAGTTATACAGGCCTCTGAAGGCACATTTGCTAGAGGAACTCTCTTAGGATGGGCAGCTCCTAGGGAGGGATTCAGGCTGGTTCCCAGGCTTGCCTGCCAGCTTAACAGCTGAAAGTAGCAAATTGAAGGAGAATCAGGCTGACACTGTGTAGCCACTCCTGCTCCCTACCATAAAGACTGAACTCTTAACCGAATGGGGTGCAGAGACCCAGAGGTGGTTCTCAGGTTTTAGCCTCCTACAATTCTGACTCAAAGCTGCTCTGACAGTAAACTGCATCTGTCTTTTGTGCTCTGTCCACAGAAACCTGAAGGCAGCATGGCAGGAGGCATCCATCCTCCTTTCTGCACCCCTTTCAAAAAGGCTTCTAGGTTGAAGCAAGACTATCCTTGCCCCAGGGCAAATATAAAATGTGCTTTGAATCACCACCCCTGAGGAAATGGTGAACAGTGGGGCCATCTCCTCAGACAAGTAGAGCTCTGAAGGTTTTTGTCTCTTGCTGTTTTCTTTTAGGCGATACAGCAAGCATTACTGCTATTTGAATCTGCAAAAATGGAGAACATGGAACTCAGATTCATTTCAGAGCTAAATTCATTTGTGTTTTAACTAATCCCCTCAAACACTATACTTGGTTCTACAGAATTTCCTGTAAAATAGTAAACATTTCAGTCAGTATAGGACAAGTATTTGTAGCTTTTTGGTGTGAAAGAAGCAAAGAACAATACCTTCTTTAAGATTATTGCATTGATCTTATCTAGGCTCTATTTCTATATAGATTTGAGAAAACTAGTTCTTGCAAATCTGTCTTTCAGGTATTGACATAAGAGTCAGGTGATGCACCGTGTAAAAATTAAGGCTTGAGAGACTGCAAGAGGGGGAAGTACTCATTATGAAACAGAAAATGAAAGATATTGAAATTCTACAACTTAGTTTTTTGTTCCTAGATTTTCAGCAATAAAAACCTGGTGAAATTTAAGATCACTTAAAGATATAGAGAGAAATTTTGCTTCTCCCCAAGCCAAATTTTAGAATGGTTCTTGCCCTTTTGTGTTAGAGGCAAGATAAACATTTCCAAACCCCTTAATCTATATGCATGTTATATATGTGTGTATACACACATACACATACATACATACATATATACATAAATATCCATTCTAAATTCAGTTTGCAATCACTATTCCTTCTTTGATTTGCCTTGTAATTATGGAGTCAGTAATTCTAAATGAAGTAGACAATTTTTATTAAGAGGCAACCCCTGAATATTTAAAAGATTTAAATAGGTATGGTAAAAAAAAATGTAGTCTTTTAAAGAAACTTAGAATACTCTTATATTCTGTAAACCACCACTTCTCCTTCTTTTAATACATAGAACCCTTGAATAAAAATTCATAATAATGGATCTTACAAGTTGTCTTCCAGCTACCCTTTAGCTACTCAGATCTCAAGCCTCAGAAATAATATTTGTGGCATAGATATATCTAAAAGCACATCACTCCAAGAATCCCCTGCAGATAGGCTGAATGTCTATAGCATTCTGGCCTACATATTGTTTCAAACATAAGAGAGGTCATTTCTTGGATAGCTGAGTACTCCTGCCCTTATCCATAGTTTCAGAGTCTTTGACTATTATCCTCTACGTCATGAACCAACTCTTGCCATAAAGGTGAGTTCACATAATTAACCCCAAGCCCAGCACATTCTGCTCCCCGGTAGGCCTCTGTCTCGCTGTTCACCCTCAACATTGAAGGCCATGTCAGTGTGAAGCTGATAGATGGGGTGACTGCTGCCACCAAGGACATCTGCAACCTTTTCTGGCTGTATATAAGAAGGCCAGAAGACCTTGGGGCACCCCAAAACGTGTATCTCTCAATCAGTAGGGCTTTCCCTCTTTTACTTCTAACAAAATCTGACTGTAATTTGTGCCCAAAACACCCACTCACAAAGACACCTGCTTGCACAGGTTCACTGATAGGCATAGTGAATTACCTCCAAAATGCCCTTCCAGGAAAGGGCTAAGCTCTTATTTCACGCACACAATTCATTCTGACCAAAACATTCTATCTGTTGCATGAACACAAAAACACATGCACACACACAAGGCGTCCCTAATTTCCTCTGGAGTAATGGGAGCCTGGGCAATACTTTAAGTATTCACTTTCCAGCATAAATTAGAATGAAGCACTGAAAACACCAGTGACATCTGCATGGATACAAAATGTATTCATTATGGTTGGTGCTGTTACAATGAAAGAAACTGCATTCATAATGAAAGCACATTTGAAATAATATGTTGCTGGATTCTATGTCCATAAAAGCAATAATGAAGAAACAGGAGTGGGTCACATAATTAAAAGAAGTAACAAGGGCACAGGGTAGCTTCAAGGGCTCTGGGCAACAGTGAGGTGGTACATTCGCTGGATCTACAGGGAGAACACTTTGATCATTTAAATCAAAGGGAGGTGAGGCAAGAAGAGCGTCAGGCTGACATTCTGGAGAAATGAAGTCTAAATCCTGAGGGATCTGCTATATACTAGCTTTGTGATCCTGGGGAACTTATGTCAATATCTCCTTATACCTCAGTTGTGTTACTCAGATACATCTATAAAATGAGGAGAGCCCACCTTACAGGACTGCATGGGAAGGAAATGAGAGAATATATGTAAAGTGCTTAGCATAGAGTCTGGTGTGTAATAAGCATACATACAACCAATATTAGTTTTTGTTTTTGTTATCAGTGAATAAATGTTCAGCTTTGTGATTTTAGGTATCATCTGGCTCTCCAAATGTTCCTTCTTCTGTAAAGTGGAGCTAATAACACCCACTCTTTCCATCTCACAAACTTATTACAAGGAGGCAAATGAAATTATATATTTGGCAGATACTACTGATCGGCTGACTCAGTAGTCATTTGCCAACTCACTCTCATTGCTAACTTCTACTCCGGAGAGTAGAAGAGTTAAGTATTTGTGTATCTAGCCTACACTGCAGTTAGGAGTGGCATGTAGCCTTGCTTGAGCATATGACACAGAAGGATAAGTCTTCCGGTTTGGTGGTAGTGGTGGTGGGGTGCTCCTTGGGAAACTGTTTACTTTCCTGATTAATAGAGACACGGCGCTTCTTCTGACCCCTCCCTCATGATTGAACATGGGTATAATACCCAAAGCTGCAGCTCTTTTTCAATCATAAGGCGACAAGCATGAAGGAAATGTCCTGGGAATCTCAGAGACACATGGCAGTCCTGACATCATTAGGCACTAAACCAAAGCCAGATGTCACTTATCTCCAAATTTACTCTGTGAAACAAACATAACTTTATTTGCTTATACTACTGATACCAGAATTTTCTGTTCCTCAAAACTGAACACAATTCTAACTAATACAATGAGTAAGTACTCTGGAGAATTAAAAGCCCTATACATAAGTATAGGATCTTTCCTCTGCCAAGAATTTCATTCCCTTGGATCCATGTGGCTATTTTATATATGTCCTTTAAGACTGAGATTTAGCAACGTCTCCTCTAGGAAGTTTTCCAAGACCCTACCCCAGTTGGATTAGCATTTCCCCCACCCGTTGGACTCTGCAAAGTACTCCATAAACCCCTGTATCAGTACAAGTAATATTGTTTTAAAATTATCCATTCACTTGTCTCTTTGCCACATTAGATGGTTAAAATGTACCAACAGCAAGGATCCTTATTTGAGCCATTTACAAAATTTCTTAGCACTTGGCATGGCACCTGGCACACGGTAGATAACTCATTAACGATTTGCTGAAATACTGAAATGTGAAAAAACGATCTGAAAGGGCATGAAGTAAAGGATAGCCTATGTGGCCTTATCATTCACTTTTATCTTTGAAACACTACAAACAGCTTTCTAGTTCCTGTTACTGCTTTCAGAGATTCTAGGTTGGAAAAGCATAGGTCTAGGCAGTTATTTTTATCATTTTAAAAGTTATTCCACTTGATCCTTGTTCAAGTTCATAACATTCTCCTACTCCTGGCTCTCTCAATTATTCTATGCCACATATTTAGTCTATTCTTATCTACACAAAAATAATTTTATTTCCTTTCTTGTTTTAGAATATACTCTTCGTGATTACCAAAGACATCCTGGGAAAAGTCCCATTTGGCATTAAAACAAATGTTCACATAATCCAGCACCTTGCTTCTGAGGTGCCTAAGTTCCATCTGTGTGACTAGGGATCTGGAGGCTTCCAGCTGGCTCTGGCATATCTGGATCTTGCCCATCCCTGAATGCAGTGAGTCACTCCTCAGGCTGAGCCTAAGGTATGTGGTTCTCTCAGAAAACAGATGTAAACTAACATGTTCTCTCTCCTCCTACAAAGCCAGCTCGTCTCTGGGACTTGTGCAGATCACAGCCTTCTTGAGGTAAGATTATTAGCGCCACTGCCAAAATACCCAGAAAAATAATAATGCCAAATAATACAATATCATTCAGACTATAAATCAGAAAAATGCTTCACTGTTATGCACATTACATTACAAAAAGGCTAAAACGTGAAGTGGTCTGATGGGGTCTGAACTTTCTGCTCCTTTGCCTGTAACACTCCCCGTGTTCACTTTTGCTTAGATGGCTCCTTTGTTCTGTCAGGTTTCAGCTCAAAAGTGACCTCCTTAGCGCTTCTCTGAACACTTTCCACGTTGTAGCTATGTAGCTGCTTCTCCTCAGTCTCTGTCTACCAAATCACTGTTTCACTTCCTTTCTAACATGGCTATTCAAAACTATTTTGTTCATTTAGTGGTTTATTAGTTTTTTTGTCTAGCTCTTCCCACTAGAGTTAAATAACAGAAGTGTTCTCATCTGAGAACTGTGCCTGGTATAATGTAGGTGCTTAATAAATATATGTTGAAAATGAATAAAAAGAAAGAAGGCAGTGTGTGTTCACTGAATTGATCCATTTTGATTACCTTAAGTTTCCTTTTCAGAGTGAGGGTGGGGTTGGAGCTGATGGGTACTATGGATTTAATATGTGTAGGGGTGATGGGGATGGCCTTCAGATGCTATGTGGAATTGTAGAAAGAGTCCTGATCTTGCCACTTATAACATGTATGAATATTGGCACATATTCCTTTATCTGTCTGAGATTTGGTTTGTCATCTGTTTAGTGAATTTTCTCAGAGGATCAGTATAACAATTAAATGAGACCATGATAACACACAATATCAGTTAGTTCCCCTCTGCCTGTCCTTAAGGCTCTTAAAAGCAATGCAGGATCCCTAAGAAAGTGGCTAATGCTTCTAGCAGTCACCTTAGCAACTGTTATAATTCTTCAGGGAGATAATCTCAAGCTGCTGTCTAAGGGAGTCTAGCCTACAGCCAGTTCTGAAGTCCTGAGGTACATTCTCAAAACACTAAGCATGAGTCTACCTTGCAAGGATATTAGAGATTTATTCCTCTCTTCTCAACCTTGTATCAACTTATATTAAACTGGGGCTGATGTTATCCCATAGGGGTAGGCTTATAAATCTATTTTAAATAACTGGGTGCTGATTCTGCCACATGTGCTTCCTCTGGTCTCATCCTGCAAGATATTCAAAGCCATCAAAAATCTATGGTCCTCAGAATTTAAAAGAAACTATTCTAAAATTTGAATATAACCAAAAAGGAGCCCAGAGAGCTAAAGCAATCATAAGCAAAAAGAACAAAGCTGGAGGCATCATATTACCTGACTTCAAACCATACTATAAGGCTACAGTAACCAAAACAGTATGGTAATGATACTGAAACAGACATATCAACCAATGGAACAGAATAGAGCACCCAGAAATAAAGCTGCACACCTATAGCCACCTGATCTTTGACAAAGTGAAAAAAAAAAAAAAAAAAAGGCAATGGAGAAAGGTCTCCCTATTCAATAAACGGTGTTGGGATAGCTCACTAGTCATATACAGAAGAATGAAATTGGACACCTACCTTTTACCATATACAAAAAAATAACTCAAGATAGATTAAAGATTTAAACATAAGAACCCCAAACTCTGAGAATCCTAGAAAAACCCGTAAGAAACACCATTCCGGACTTTGGTCTTGGCAAAGAATTAATGACTAAGTCCTCAAAAGCAATTGCAATGAGAAGTGGGATCTATTAATAATTAAACTAAAGACCTTCTAGACAGATAAGATGGGAGAGGAGGGGATGGCTGAATAGGAACAGCTCCAGTCTATAGCTCCCAGCGTGAGTGACACAGAAGACAGATGATTTCTGCATTTTTTTTTTTTTTTTTTTTTGAGACGGAGTCTAGCTCTGTCGCCCAGCCTGGAGTGCAGTGGCCGGATCTCAGCTCACTGCAAGCTCCGCCTCCCGGGTTCACGCCATTCTCCTGCCTCAGCCTCCCGAGTAGCTGGGACTACAGGCGCCCGCCACCTCGCCCGGCTAGTTTTTTGTATTTTAGTAGAGATGGGGTTTCACTGTGTTAGCCAGGATGGTCTCGATCTCCTGACCTTGTGATCCGCCCGTCTCGGCCTCCCAAAGTGCTGGGATTATAGGCTTGAGCCACCGCGCCCGGCCGCGATTTCTGCATTTCTAACTGAGGTACCAGGTTCATCTCACTGGGGCTTGTTGGACATTGGGTACAGCCCACGGAGCGTGAGCCGAAGCAGGGTGGGGCATCGTCTCACCCGGGAAGCACAAGGGGTCGGGCAATTCCCTTTCCTAGCCAAGGGAAGCCATGATAGACGGTANGAGTAGCTGGGACTACAGGCGCCCGCCACCTCGCCCGGCTAGTTTTTTGTATTTTTAGTAGAGATGGGGTTTCACTGTGTTAGCCAGGATGGTCTCGATCTCCTGACCTTGTGATCCGCCCGTCTCGGCCTCCCAAAGTGCTGGGATTATAGGCTTGAGCCACCGCGCCCGGCCGCGATTTCTGCATTTCTAACTGAGGTACCAGGTTCATCTCACTGGGGCTTGTTGGACATTGGGTACAGCCCACGGAGCGTGAGCCGAAGCAGGGTGGGGCATCGCCTCACCCGGGAAGCACAAGGGGTCGGGCAATTCCCTTTCCTAGCCAAGGGAAGCCATGATAGACGGTACCTGGAAAATCGGGACACTTCTACCCTAATACTGCACTTTTCCAATGGTCTTAGCAAATGCCATACCAGGAGATTATATCCTGCGCCTGGCTTGGAGGGTCCCACGCCCACAGAACCTCGCTCACTGCTAGCAAGCACAGCAGTCAGAGATCGAACTGCAAGGTGGCAGTGAGGCTGGGGGAGGGGCATCCACCATTGCTGAGGCTTGAGTGGGTAAACAAAGTGGCTGGGAAGCTCAAACTAGGTGTAGCCACTGCAGCTGAAGGAAGCCGGCCTGCCTCTGTAGACTCCACCTCTGGGGGCGGGGCATAGCTGAACAAAAGGCAGCAGAAACTTAAGCAGACTTAAACGTCCCTGTCTGACAGCTTTGAAGAGAGTAGTGGTTCTCCCAGCACGGAGTTTCAGATCTGAGAACAGACAGACTGCCTCAAGTGGGTCCCTGACCCCCGAGCAGCCTAACTGGGAGACACCTCCCAACAAGGGCCGACTGACACCTCATACAGCTGGGCGCCCCTCTGAGATAAAGCTTCCAGAGGAAGGATCAGGCAGCAACGTTTTCTCTTCTGCAATATTTCCTGTTCTGCAGCCTCCGCTGGTGATACCCAGGCAAACTCCAACAGACCTGCAGCTGAGGGTCCTGTTAGAAGGAAAACTAACAAACAGAAAGGACATCCACACCAAAACCCCATCTGTATGTCACCATCATCAAAGACCAAAGGTAGATAAAATCACAAAGACAGGGAGAAACCAGAGCAGAAAAGAGGAAAATTCTAAATATTAGAGCACCTCTTCTCCTCCAAAGGAACGCAGCTCCTGACCAGCAATGGAACAAAACTGGACAGAGAATGACTTGACAACTTGAGAGAAGAAGTTGTCAGACAATCGGTAATAACGAACTTCTCCGAGCTAAAGGAGGATGTTTGAACCCATCACAAAGAAGCTAAAAACCTTGAAAAAAGGTTAGATGAATGGCTAACTACAATAAACAGTGTAGAGAAGACCTTAAATGACCTGATGGAGCTGAAAACCACGGCATGAGAACTATGTGATGCATGCACAAGCTTCAGTAGCAGATTCGATCAAGTGGAAGAAAGGGTATCAGTGATTGGAGATCAAATGAATGAAATGAAGCGAGAAGAGAAGTTTAGAGAAAAAACGAGTAAAAAGAAATGAACAAAGCCTTGAAGAAATATGCGACTATGTGAAAAGACCAAATCAGTATCTGATTGGTGTACCTGAAAGTGATGGGGAGAATGGAACCAAGTTGGAAAACACTCTGCAGGATATTATACAGGAGAACTTCCCCAGCCTTGCAAGGCAGGCTAACATTCAAACTCAGGAAATACAGAGAATGCCACAAAAATAATCCTTGAGAAGAGCAACTCCAAGACACATAATTGTCAGATTCACCACAGTTGAAATGAAGGAAAAAATGTTAAGGGCAGCCAGAGAGAAAGGTCAGGTTACCCACAAAGGGAAGCCCATCAGACTAACAGCAGATCTCTCGGCAGAAACCCTACAAGCCAGAAGAGAGTAGGGGCCAATATTCAACATTCTTAAAGAAAAGAATTTTCAACCCAGAATTTCATATCCAGCCAAATTAAGCTTCATAAGTGAAGGAGAAATAAAATCCTTTACAGACAAGCAAATGCTGAGAGACTTTG
>NW_016807993.1:0-49478 GCF_001698545.2 Rhinopithecus bieti | reverse complement strand
TCCTATACACCAATAACAGACAAACAGAGAGCCAAATCATAAGTGAACTCCTATTCACAATTGCTACTAAGAGAGTAAAATAACTAGGAATACAGCTTACAAGGGATGTAAAGGACCTCTTCAAGGAGAACTACAAACCACTGCTCAGTGAAATAAAGGAGGACACAAACAAATGGAAGAACATTCCATGCTCATGGATAGGAAGAATCAGTATCATGAAAATGACCATACTACCCAAGGTAATTTATAGATTCAATGCCATCCCCCTCAAGCTGCCAATGAGTTTCTTCACAGAATTGGAAAAAAAACTACTTTAAAGTTCATGTGGAACCAAAAAAGAGCCTGCATTGCCAGGACAAACCTAAGCTAGAGGCATCACGTTACCTGACTTCAAACTACACTAGAAGGCTACAGTGACCAAAACAGCATGGTACTGGTACCAAAACAGAGATATAGACCAATGGAACAGAACAGAGTCCTCAGAAATAATACCACACATCTACAACCATCTGATGTTTGACAAACCTGACAAAAATAAGAAATGGGGAAAGGATTCCCTATTTAATAAATGGTGCTGGGAAAACTGGCTAGCCATATGTAGGAAGCTGAAACTGGATCCTTTCCTTGAACCTTATACAAAAATTAATTCAAGATGGATTAAAGACTTCAATGTTAGACCTAAAACAATAAAAACCCTAGAAGAAAACCTAGGCAATACCATTCAGGACATAGGCATGGGCAAGGACTTCATGCCTAAAACACCAAAAGCAAAGGCAACAAAAGCCAAAATTGACAAATGGGATCTAATTAAACTAAAGAGCTTCTCCACAGCAAAAGAAACTACCATCAGAGTGAACAGGCAACCTACAGAATGGGAGAAAATTTTTACAATCTACCTATCTGACAAAGGGCTAATATCCAGAATCCACAAAGAACTAAACAAATTTACAAGAAAAAATTCAACCCCATCAAAAAGTGGGCAAAGGATATGAGCAGACACTTCTCAAAAGAAGACATTTATGCAGCCAACAGACACATGAAAAAATGCTCATCATCATGGCCATCAGAGAAATGCAAATCAAAACCACAATGAGATACCATCTCACACCAGTTAGAATGGTGATCATTAAAAAGGAAACAACAGGTGCTAGACAGGATGTGTAAAAATAGGAACGCTATTACACTGTTGGTGGGACTGTAAACTAGTTCAACCACTGTGGAAGACAGTGTGGTGATTCCTCAAGGATCTAGAACTAGAAATACCATTTGACCCAGCCATCCCATTACTGGGTATATACCCAAAGGATTATAAAATCAAACTGCTATAAAGACACATGCACACGTATGTCTATTGCAGCACTATTCACAATAACAAAGACTTGGAACCAACCCAAATGTCCATCAATGATAGACTGGATTAAGAAAATGTGGCACATATACACCATGGAATACTATGCAGCCCTAAAAATGGATGAGTTCATGTCCTTTGTAGGGACATGGATGAAGCTGGAAACCATCATTCTGAGCAAACTATTGCAAGGACAGAAAACCAAACACCACATGTTCTCACTCATAGGTGGGAATTGAACAATGAGAACACTTGGACACAGGGTAGGGAACACCACACACCGGGGCCTGTCGTGGGGTGGGGAGAGTGGGGTGGGATAGCATTAGGAGATATGCCTAATGTAAATGATGAGTTAATGGGTACAGCACACCAACACGGCACATGTATACAAATATGTAACAAACCTGCACGTTGTGCACATGTGCCCTAGAACTTAAAGTATACTAATTTAAGAGAAAGAGTTCTACACAGCAAAATAAACTATCCACAGAGTAAACAGCCTGCAAAATGGGAGAAAATATTTGAAAACTATGCATCTGACAAAGGTCTAACATCTGGAATCTATAACAAACTTGAACAATTCAACAAGCAAAGAACAAGTAACTCCATGAAAAAGTGGGCCAAATACATGAATAGATACTTCTTTAAAAATAAAGACACCTGTATTAGTCCGTTTTCACATTGCTGACAAAGACATAACCGAGACTGGCAAGAAAAAGGGTTTAATTGGACTTACAGTTCCACATGGCTGGGGAGGCCTCAGAATCATGGCGGGAGGCAATGGCACTTCTTACATGGTGGTGGCAAGAGAAAATGAGGAAGATGCAAAAGCAGAAACCCCTGATAAAACCATCAGATCTCGTGAGACTTATTCACGACCATGAGAATGGCATGGGGGAACCACCCCCATGATTCACATTATCTCCCACCAGGTCCCTCCCACAACAAGTGGGATTATGGGAGTACAATTTAAGATGAGATTTGGGTGGGGACACAGAGCCAAACCATATCTTTCTGCCCTTGGCCCCTCTAAATCTCATGTCCTCACATTTCAAAACCAATCATGCCTTCCCAACAGTCCCCCAAAGTCTTAACTCATTTCAGCATTAACTCAAAAGTCCACAGTCCAAAGTCTTATCTGAGACAAGGCAAGTCTCTTCCACCTATGAGCCTGTAAAATCAAAAGCAATTTAGTTACTTCCTAGATACAATGGGGGTACAGGCACACTGAGTTCTATCTGTGTGACATGGGTAAATACAGCCATTCCAAATAGGGGAAATTGGCCAAAACAAAGGGGCTACCAGCCCCATGAAAGTCCAAAATCCAGCAGGGCAGTCAAATCTTAAAGCTCTAAAATGATGTCCTTTGATGCCATGTCTCAAATCTGGGTCATGCTGATGTAAGAGGTGGGTTCCCATAGTCTTGGGCAGCTCTGCGCCTGTGGCTTTGCAGGGTATAGCCTCTCTACTAGCTGCCTTCATGGGCTGGAGTTAAGTGTCTGTGACTTTTCCAAGTGCATGGTGCAAGCTGTCAGTGATCTACCATTCTGGGGTCTGGAGGATGGTGGCCCTCTTCTCACAGCTCCACTAGGCAGTGCCCCAGTAGGGACTCTGTGTGGGGGCTCCAACCCCACATTCTCTTCTGTATTACCTAGCAGAGGTTCTCCATGAGTACCCCAACCCTGCAACAAACTTATGCTTGGGCATCAGGCATTTCAATACATCTTCTGAAATCTAGGCGGAGGTTCTCAAACTTCAGTTCTTGATTTCTGTGCACTCACAGGCTCAACACCCTGTGGAGGCTGTCAAGGGTTGCGGCTTCCACCCTCTGAAGCCAAGGCCCAAGCTCTATGTTGGCCCCTTTCAGCCATGGCTGGAGTGGCTGGGGTGCAGGGTGCCAAGTTCCTAGGCTGCATACAGCACAGGGACACTGGGTGGACCAAGGAAACCATTTTCTCCTAGGCCTCTGGGCCTGTGATGAGAGGGGCTTCTGTGAAGACCTCTGACAAGCCGTGGAGATATTTTCCCCACTGTCCTGGGGATCAATATTCAGCTCCTTCTTATGCAAATTTATGCAGCCAGCTTGAATTTTTCCTCAGAAAAACGGGTTTTTCTTTTCTATCACATGGTCAGGCTGCAAATTTTCCAAACTTTTATGTTCTGTTTCCCTTTTAAAACTAAATGTTTTTTTTTTTTTTTATTTTAATTTTTTGAGATGGAGTCTCACTCTGTCACCCAGGCTGGAGAGCAGTGGCATGATCTTGGCTCACTGCAACCTCTGCCTCCCAGGTTCAAGCGATTCTCTTGCTTCAGCCTCCCAAGTAGCTGAGATTACAGGCACCTACCAACACGCCCAGCTAATTTTTGTATTTTTAGTAGAGATAGGGGTTTCACTATGTTGGCCAGGCCGGTCTAAAACTCCTGTCCTCATGATCCGCCCACCTTGCTCCCAAAGTGCCGCGATTACAGGCATGAGCCACTGTGTCCATCCGAAACTGAATGCTTTTAATGGCACCCAAGTTACCTCTTGAATGCCTGGCTGCTTAGAAATTTTTTCTGCTAGATACCCTAAATCATCTCTCTCAAGTTCAAAGTTCCAAAAATTTCTAGGGCAGGGACAAAATGCCACTAGTCTTTTTGCGAAAGCATAACGAGAGTCACCTTTGCTCCAGTTTCCAACAAGTTCCTCATCTCCATATGAGACCACCTCAGCCTGGACCTTATTATTCATATCACTATCAGCATTTTTGTCAAAGCCATTCAACAACTCTCTAGGAAGTTCCAAACTGTCTCACATTTTCCTGTCTTCTTCTGAGCCCTCCAAACTGTTCCAACCTCTGCTTGTTACTCAGTTTCAAAGTTGCTTCCACATTTTCAGGTATCTTTTCAGCAATGCCCCACTCTACTGGTACCATTTTACTCTGTTAGTCCATTTTCATGGTGCTGATAAAGACGTAACTGAGACTGGGAAGAAAAAGAGTTCATTGGGCTTTGCGTTCCACATGGCTGGGGAGGCCTAAGAATCATGGCAGGAGGTGAAAGGTACTTCTTACATGGTGGTGGCAACAGAAAATGAGAAAGATGAAAGATCTTGTGAGTCTTATTTGCTACCACAAGAACAGTATGGGGGAAACCGCTCCCACGATTCAAATTATCTCCCACTGGGTCCCTCCTACAACACATGGGAATTATGGGAATAGAATTCAAGATGAGATTTGGGTGGGAACACAGAGCCAAAGCATATCAACATCCAAGCGGCCAATAAACATATGGAAAAATGTTCAACATCACTAATCATCAGAGAAATGCAAGTCAAAACCACAATGAGACACCATCTCATACCAGTCAGAATCGCTATTATTAAAAGGTCAAAAAACAACAGATGCTGGTGTGGCTACGGAGAAAAGGAAATGTTTATACATGGTTGATGGGAATGTAAATTAGTTTAGCCACTGTGGAAAGCAGTTAAAGAGCTTAAAACAGAATTATCATTCAACCCAGCAATCCCATTACTGGGTATATATCCAAAAGAAAATAAACCATTCTACCAAAAAGTTACATGCACTGTTAGTTCATCACAGCACTATTCCCAATAGCAAAGACATGGAATCAACTTTGTGTGCCCATCAGCAGTGCACTGAATGAAGCAAATGTGGTATATATATACCATGGAATACTATGCAGTCATAAGAAGAACAAAATCATGTTCTTTGCAGCAATATGGATACAGCTGAAGGTCATTATCCTAAGTGAATTAACACAGGAACAAAAACCAAATACTGCATGTTCTCATTTGTAAGTGGGAGCTAAATACTGGGTAGACACAGACATAAAGATGGCAATAATAGACACTAAGGACTACTAGATGGGAAAGGGAGTGGGGCAAGGGTTGAAAAACTATGGGGTACTACACTCACTACCTGGGTGATAGGATCAGTTGTACCCCAAACCTCAGCATCATGCAATATATTCATGTAACAAACCTGCACATGTACCTCTTGAACCTAAAAGTTGAAATTATAAAAAAATAAATTCATAGTCCTCAGGCCTGCTGGAGACACTTTTGGTGACATCATCTATTGCAGTTATTTGTCTGAATACCTCTAATTCCTTACACTCAATTTGTTCAATTTATTTGTTAATTCAACAAGCATCAATTGAGGGCCAACTGCATGTCCAGCCCTATTAATAAGAGTTACCAGGTATTTGGCAGTTACTAAATGTTACGGATTGGAACTAAACCCCTTATAATCACTGGGTCATTCAAACCTCACTGCATCTCGTAAGCACTATAATTATCCCCCTTTTAAAGACAAGAAAACAGAAGCTGAAGAGTTTACATAAACTACATCAGTATTCTAACCTAGGTCTTTCTGATACCCAATCCCATGCTGTTAATCTCCACATTCTAGTAAGTCCTGAACATGCACATCAGAATGCTGGATGCATTTGTAAATTAAAAAGAAGGCTAGGCTGTGACCTCCCTCAGGGTGCGAGCACCATAAGACTCCTCCGTATTCCCAGCCCCCAAAACAATGCCAATTGTGAACTGATGAGAATGTGGCTCTTGTCAAACAGACCTATTTACATGAAAGACATAAACTAACAACAAAAGAAAAAATCCCAAGACACAAAGCTGTACAGACTACAAAAGATGTGAGTGATCATAGCCAGAAAATGGGTTTTACTCTATAGCATAACAAGATGATGAGGAGTCTGAGCTAGCCCAGGCATCACAGACTCACATGCTTACTGAGCCTGACAGGTAATATACATCAATGAACTGGGTCAGGTGGAGGCTGTGGGAAACTGGAAAAGCACATGCTCCATCTAAGTTACAACCCAATTCCAGCTAGTCATTGTCATGGAGAAATGTGGATCCAGTAATGCCAGAACTTTTGAATTTTGACAAGGAGCTTAAACATCTGCTTTTTGATGTGACATTTTCTAATTTTTAAATGCTTGTCAGTAATTTATAAATTAAAAAACAACACCGCTTTATTAGCCAAACAAAATGCATCTTTAGGCCAGAATTGGCTGATGACCCATCAATTTGCAGTCTTCAAATCTGACTATTATTTCATAATTTTTTTTTACCATCAAGAACACCCATTTACCCTCATGAGCTTCAGAATCTGAAGACTTTGTCTAACCAAAAGTACTTTTGAGTATTTAATTAGTTTTATTAAATACATCAGTAACTGATGCACTAGGTCACCATGGGAGAAAAACAGTTAACATTAACTATAAGCAAAGAAACATACCATTTTTGTTACCAAATATAAACTTGTTGCAACTAAATATAAGATTTTCCATTGAAGTTTTTGAAATAATGAAAATGGCACATAGAATTCATTTCTATCTTCAGGGATCCAAGGGCCACGATTAGAAATTACTGCACTAAGCAAGTGGGCTGTAAGATCTGGTAGCCGTGAGGCATATTGGGAAAAATGTGGAATTTGGAAACAGATAGAAATGGGTTGAGTGCGAACCCTCAACTTCCAACTGTGTGACCTTCGACTAGCTGTGTGACCTTCAACAAATTATTAAGGTTCTTTTAGTTATTTTCAAAGTGAGAATAATCCCACCTACCTTGTATGGCTACCATGAACAGTAAATTAAATTAAGTATGCAAGCTACTTCGCATGGTGCCTGCTACATGGCAGGGGATTAAATAATAAAACTTTCTTAAACTCAATTCTAGAGTCTACACTCAAAGTTTGAATCCAAGTTAAACATTCTCTTTGGGCTACCCACAACCAAATCATTGAGTTTTAAATCCCCATTCCCCATCTAAGATTCCTTTAGGCCTTCAGTCTGCCATGCCCTGGGCAGGGCTCTCTTTCCCCAAAGGTCCCTCTATGTGATTCAGTGAATGTTATAACTGCAGCAGAGGGCTGTGAGCAGCCTTATGAACTAACTGTGGTTTTAGAAAGAAGACCCCCTAACCTTCTGATTAAAATTTCCACTGCAGCTGCCATTTGGGGCCAAGGACCATTAGGGGCCTACATCGTTACTGCTATAGGCACCATTTAGTGGGCATCTATTTGCTAGGCCCTATCCAAGGGGATCACATATCTGAACTATTATCTGCACTGCACGGATGAAACATCTTTGAAAAGTTCACAGAGGTTAAGTAATTTCCCAAGGTCATATCCATTAAAAAGTAGTTAATGTGGGATTTGATTTTTGAATCCATGTCTGTATAACTTCAAAGCCCATGGTCCTTCCATTACATCAAGTTGCCTCTCTTCAAATAATACATCTTCAAATAATACATATATATATATATATATATTTTCTTTTTTTCCCCCCACAGAGAAAGAACATTATTCTCATATTTCCTCATTATCCCGCCACAGCACAGAGACATAATACAACCATGGAAAAGACAAAGAAAAAGAGCTGGCAGCACCTCCGACCTTTCCTCTCCTTACTTCTCCATCCTGGAACACAGCAGTAGTACTGAGGATTATCTATTGCATACCTAACCTGTGACTGACAGAGGAAGGCCAGGGAAGGTGATCTTGTATGTTGACAAGTTTGGTCTTTTCTTTGTTCTTATCCACACCAAGTAAAGATGATCCTCAGTTAAATCACATTTGTGATCCACCTTTTTCTCTCACCATCACCATCTAACTAAAAGAAACACCAAGATAACAGCCCATTTAATACCACTATAATGATTAAAATAATTTCAGCTAAAAAACGAAAGGTCCTCTATCATGCCTGGAGGTCATATTGATACACACATTGATGAAGAAGCATGCACCCATTTGTTTCCATTACATCTTTCATTCAAGGAACTTCACATGCTTGATGACAGTCTGAGAGCCAGAGCACCAGAAACTTGTGTTCATGAATCTTGCCTAAAACCATGCCTTGACTTGGATGAGCAGATATCAGAGAATCTATCCCTTGGTACCTCATGCTAAATGTGAGACAAGCCAAAAATCAACCTTTGTTCCCATCTCTAACATAATTTGTTAATAACTGAACTCATTTGCACAGTGCTTTACTATTCACAAAGTCATTCAACACACATTTATTATGTGCCCCTCATAAGTATCCAGGGAGGCTGGTGAAGCACAAATCAACCTCATTTTTTGAATCAGGGAAGAGAGGCTCTAAGATGTTGGAGCTTATTCATGGTCACTGAATTAGTAAGGGATGAAACTAATAAATCTAGTGACTCCAAATTAATGGTTTTTCTCATACACCCCAGCCTGCCGAGGCCACAGCAAGTGAGAAATGGGTAAGAACTATGTGCTGGATGAACGATCACTACTCTGTTTATCTACAAAATGCTAGGCATGCAAGAAGTAGAATTTATTTTGGAATGGACACTGAATGTGGGCATGCAGGAGCACTCTGTTGTCCAACTATGAAAAACTTCTGTTAAGAAAGTCTCAACTGTCATCTTAGATTGTACACTGGTTTGTCTCTCTAGGGAAACAAAGCAGAGTATCATTCAATTTTGCCTACCTTTCCCAATTTACCCTTCTGCTCTACCCTGGCCTTGGGGAGGAAAAGCCCTATATAACCACATAAATTCCCGACCCTCAACACACGCATACTTTTTTACTGTAGCTGACTGGACTAGGTATGCCCACCTAACTCAAGCAGCTAATTAATAGTCAGATGAATTGGCTGGGCTTTCTTTTGAGACAGTGTTAAGGTAAGGGTAAATGTGCATCAGAGAACTGCAGAGCATGGGCCAAAGTGATGCCAGTGCAAGCTGAAATTACATAGGAAGAAGAGAGGCACAAGTAAAAAGAGGAGGCTGTTCTGGAAGGTAGAGACTGATGCAAAAAGGAGAAAGAGACAAAGAGAAGAAAGAAGATTGTGAGAGTAATCTCTGGTTGTAAGCAATTCCTACTCCTGTCTCCACCAGGCACAGAAATATTGCTTTCATTGGGTTTTATGAAATGTACCATATCCTTTCCTAATCCCCGTGTTGACTGAACTAGTTTGGATGGATTTTGGTTTCTTACGATTAGTCTCCGACAAACACAGTAAGAAACAGGAGACATAGTTATACCAAAGAAGAACTGAAAGAGTAGGGGATGGTTAAAAAGACTAAATTTTGTTCTATCAGATTGCACAGAAAGAGCAGGAGAGAATGAATAAACGAATGAATGAGTGAAACATCAAGACTGAAAGGCCCCAAATTATGGCTGCCTCAGAACATGCCAAGTTTACTTCTTTTATACCCAAGATTTGCCTAGAACCAGAAGGATAAATGCTGGCAAAACCCTCTCCTTACAAAATAAAGCACGATGCTGGCAAAGGACTTAAATAGTGAGGGAATGCACACTTTCCCCTTAACCACAGTTCAAAAATTTCCTTGTAACTAATAGAGCTTACTATTAGGCTGTCCAAGCTTACTATTAGGATGTCCATTCTCTATCTGTCATCACTCCATTTACTGTTGTACAGCTCTTTTAAAGTCACTAGTCAGGATGAGTCAACATCTGTGAAATCTTCCTTAATTCCTAGGAAGAACTAGTCATATTTTACTCTGCCTCCCATAGCACTTAACACATTTCTCTATGTGGGTTCTCATACTGGTAGATTATAATTCTTTGTTCAGGGATTTCATTTCTCAACTAGACTATGATGCCTTGAAAGCAGGGCCCCTGGCTTATTCTTTTTCTCTGTTGTGCCTCATACAGTATCTGGTATGCATGTTTGTGGAATAAATCGAGGCCCATGAGCTCTGTCTCATGAGAGAGGTCCTGAAAATAATTATTAAGATTTAAATTTTTTCTTTAATGAATCAACTGGGATTGCAACTATGCACACAAATGGCTTAACCATTTCAATTGAGTTGGCCTCTCATTTTAGAAACAAACAAAACAACAAAAAAAGTCTTTTGATATCATGTCAGAATTTATTAAGTACTTTCCAGCTGAAAAGTTTTATTACAAAACACTATATGGGATATGGAATAGGGAAGGGTATGAGAAGGAGGTTTTAAAAAAAATATTAAGTACAACATTCATCTTCAGAGAGCTCATGCTGCATAATAAATTTCATACTGAAAAGACCATCTGAAATGGTTAAAATGCCAGGATATAATGCTGGATTGTTTCCTGGAAGCACAGTTTATGGGTCAAGCAGATACTGGTTGATGGCCACTCAGCTTTGTAAACTACTTCCTATGATGCAAGGTGCAAACAGTCTTCCTCTTTGATAATTGTACTCTCCTACTGGCAAAGCTGGGAAAGAGGGATAGGAAACCATTAACAACTGTGATGTGATGCTGAATGGGTTCTGCCAAAGGTCATGGTGTCACTTATTGACTAGATTCTCCAATTTCAAACAGGAAGAGCAGAAACTAAGCAGCTAAACTGTGATCAAGGTACTACTTTCGCTAATGGAGACCCAAGTAATAAAGTACAGTGCTGACTTACATGGACTGGTGTCAGAGGCTATAGCAGGTGTTTCACGCCACCTCTCCTACTAAATTAAAGTTATCTAAATTCCAGGGGAAAAGTGACCTGATAGAGAAGTTGAAAGAAAGACCTGTCTAGGTTTATCAGAGGCAATTCCATCCTTAATATAACAGAGAGCAGAAGGAAGGCCCACCCTGCCTGAACTAGGTGATCAAAGAAAGCAAAAGAAAAGAAGGATAAGACCATGTTGTCTTTTTGGAGCAGGGGTTGTTAACACATTAACTCTGTACAATAGAGAAGAGGGACCAAATGATTGCCAGACTAACCAATGAGACAAGTTGCTCCTCTTCCCATGAGAAGGAGCAACCAAGAGATAAAAGAGAGGAAGAAGCATGCCCTTGAGAAGAAAGAGTTGGCCAAAGTTTCTGATTCTGTGGATATGTGAGAATAGGGGAACAAAAAGTTTTTCTCCAAACAGACCTCCTGGCTGACATTTGTGAAGATGTTATCATACTGCAAAATATGCTAGTGGAAGCATATAAAGATGCCAAGATACCAAAGACGCTGGAAAGGCATTGTGCACAAGGCTGTATTAGTTCCACGACCTCCACGCCCTGTATCTTCCCAAGGATCCCACCTTGGAGATGAAGAATAAATTATATCTCCTTTCTGGATTTACAATCAAGCCAAGGAGAAAGCGAAGGCTATGAGCAAAGGCAAAAAGGAAAGGCACACAACCCGATAGAAGCAGACAAATGCAAAACTAGGTTTTTGAATATCCTTCTCTCCAAATTAATTTTCCCTCCCAACAGCACCACTCCCAGTAGTGTGTGGTCTTCTAGAACAAAGACTTTGGAGTTTTAGAGCCATAGAGGAAGAGAAATAGAGCTGGAAGGAACCTTAAGGGCCACATCAAACTCAGGACTCTCATTTTATAAATGTTCAAAACTCAAGGCCAGAGAGGTTCAATGACTTGAGTTCACACAACTAAGTAAACTTAGTAGCATAGCTAATTTTGAAAACTAGTGCTCTTAGTTTAGCTCCATCCTTCTTCCCTTATTCCTCAAATACAGACACTCACTAAGTCCTCTCCATTTCCCTGTATCCTTGTTCCCTCCACCTATTCTTTTCCCTCCTTTGCTACTGTTCTTATCCAAGTCTAGAATGTCAAGATCTTTCATCTGAATCACTGCAGTAATGTTCTAACCTAGTGGGCCTTCAGGACTCTCTCTCTCCCCATCTGAAGTCACTTCTCACTCTGCCCTAACAGTGATTTTCTGCTCTACTAGGGTGGATTGCATCGTTTTGCTATTGCCCTTTTCCCTTTGCCAGCATGTCCCACATAGGGGCTCACCTTTAGCTTCAGTCTTAGAATAAAGGAGAAGGGAACACAGCTAAAGCTCATCCACAGGGGACATGTAGTATGTGAGAAAAACAACCATTTGTTGTTATTGCGACTGAGATTCCACGGGTCATCTGTATATTCCACATACTTAAAACAGCGCCTTGCACAAAGAAGGCACTCAGATTTTTTTTAACTGAATGAATGGATCATCTTCTTTAAGCCTAACAGCAAACTGACTTTAGACACTATTTTCATCTCCATTTTGCAGATGAGAAAACTAAGGTCTAAGGAGTTTAAATAGTAGGGCTAAAGTTATATAGCTAGTAGGTGGTAAAGCTGGAATTCAAACCCAGAACCTCTAACCCCAAAGCCAAAATTGTTTAAACAGTACATCACACTGATTCGGAAAATGCTTACAACTGCTTGAGTTTGATATATGTATTATATATAATTATGTATAATCTTATTGTTGTCTGGTTATTTCACATATTATGATCTTGACTCTTCTACACCATTTCCCCATGTTTGTAAGCAACTTGAGGTCAAGGATTTCATCCTATCACAAGCCCAAGCACCTAGTCAAGGCTCAATAAAGACTTATTTCCTGACCGACTGTAGCTGGCTCAGGGCAAGAGTTCACTCTTACTTCCAGTCCTCAAGGAGTCAGAACTCTGGAGTGAGCACTCTTCACCATGACTCAGAGCTCCAGAGGCAAAGACTTAATTTTAAACAACTTTAAGTCTGACAGAGATACAACCTTTGAAGTAAAAGATCATTTCCTTCCTAGATGTGAGCCCTATCACTCAAAGACAGGAAGGAAAAGAAATGTCATCTAGAAAGATTGTTTTTAAAAAAGAAAGAGAAGGCCGGGTGCGGTGGCTCAAGCCTGTAATCCCAGCACTTTGGGAGGCCGAGATGGGCGGATTACGAGGTCAGAAGAGCAAGACCATCCTGGCTAACATGGTGAAACCCCGTCTCTACTAAAAAATACAAAAAACTAGCCGGGCGAGGTGGTGGGCGTCTGTAGTCCCAGCTACTTGGGAGGCTGAGGCAGGAGAATGGCGTAAACCCGGGAGGCGGAGCTTGCAGTGAGCTGAGATCCGGCCACTGTACTCCAGCCTGGGCGACACAGCAAGACTTCGTCTCAAAAAAGAAAAAAGGAGAGAAAATAGTCAGGTCTCAATTGGAAAAGCCAGGAGTCAGCACAAAAAGTCTGTTTATTTTGGGGAATGTCCCAGGACAATAAATTTGTATTCACACCCTGCTTTTCCAGAGAGCAGCCTGCACGGTCACTGTTCACCAGTCTCATCATGTACAAGGTACACGAGCCTGAAGCTGAAAGGGCAGCCACTGCCCATGAAAGCACCCTCTTAGCCTGTCACCTAGTAAGGAAAGGGAAAAGGGCACTGCCCAAATCTCTCCAGGTGCTCTTTTGCCATTGTATGCCTGAGAATAGTTTACTCCTTCCAAAGCTCTCCCTGCTGCATCCTTGCCTTTCTCAGAAGGCTCAGAGAGCAAACAGGGAAGGTAAGTCGCTTTAAACAAAAATAAATAACAGCCTTGAGAAGTTAGATTTAAAGCCATCTTTAAGAGTAGACATGCATAGGAGAAGTTTTATTCATTTCAGTGCAAGTCTACAATAGTGATTTGACTCTGCAGCCAGAAAGCTTTGGTTCAAATACTAGTCTACCATTTACTAGCTATGTGACCTTGGACAAATTATTTTATCTTTGAATGTTTAATTTTCCTCATTTGGAAAATGGGGATGATAACAGTATCTACTCTACCCCTATGGGGTTATTATAAGGATTACATGGAATTATGACAGGTAACACTCTTAACAGTGTCTGTCACATAGTAGGCCCTCAATCAGTATTAGCTATTATGGCTGTGATCATTATTATCTAAGGAATGGCCATGGGTTCATGAGTCCTAGTCAATCATTTTGCAAGTCTAGAACATGGCAAAGTATTGCATATATATAGAGAGAGAGCAAATAATACAACAGATCTGCTACAACAGACTTGTTATAGAGATAAAGAAAACTTGGGTACAGACACTGCCATTCAGGAGCTTGAAGGCTGATGGTATAACACAGCAGACAGATAATTATAAAATAGAGAAGAAAGTGGTAAGTCCAAAGATAAATTATAATCACAATAGCCAAGATGTGGAATCAAGAGACCATCAATGGATGAATGAATAAATAAAATGTAGTATATATACACAATAGAATACTAGTTGGCCATTAAAAAAAGGGACGTCCTGTCATTTGCAACAACACAGATGAACCTGAAGGACATTATATTAAGTGAAATAAGCCGGGCATGGAAAGACAAATAGTGTACAACCTTACTAATATGTGGAATCTAAAAAAGTTGATCTTACAGAAGTAGAGAGAAGAATGGTAGTTACCAGAGGCTGGGGCAGTTGAGGGAGGGGTTAGGGAAATGTTGGTCAAAGGATATAAAATTACAGCGGGGCAGAAGGAGTAAGTTTAATAGATTGATTGCATGGTGACTACACCATGGTGACTATAGATAATGATAAAATACTGCATTTTTGAAAAATGCTAAGAATGGATATTAAGTGCTCTCACTATAAAAAATGATAATAATGTGAGATAATGCATGTTAATTAGCTATATTTAACCATTCAGCAATGTATATGTACTTCAAAACACCAGGTTGTACTATATAAATACACAATTTTATCTGTCAATCTAAAAAATAAATTTAAAAAACACAAAAATAAACTGTAAAGATTGAAAGATCAAAGACAGATTCATGGAAGAAGAGGCAACTAAATGGGACCTGGAAAGAAAGGTAGGAGGTATACAGATAAAGAGGAGACAGGCAGTGAGTCTCCGTAACAGTCGGGCACTAGAGTGAGCAGCACGCAGCATGGACACTGGTTATCTGCTTTGTACTACATCCAGAATGTTCCCTGCATCCTGCAAGAAATCCGAGATGATTCCGTTTACTCACCTGAAAATTTTGCCAATAATTTCCCTTCAACTACAGTAATATTAATATTAGCATGCCTCTCTTTTATACAACCACTAAAAGATTAGTAAAGATTACTAAAGAAAGAAAGATTATCTCTAACACAAAGTCTCAAGGCCCATGGTAATACTCACATGTAAAATGGTTAGCACTTACTAGTCACTTAGTAAGTATTCAATAAATTTCTTTTTTTCTTTTCTTTTTTAATTTTGAGACAGTCTCGCTTGGTCACCCACGCTGGAGTGCAGTGGTACAATCTCAGCTCACTGCAACCTTGGCCTCCTGGGTTCAAGGTCAGGAGTTCGAGACCAGCCTGAACAACATGGTGAAACCCTGTCTCTATTAAAAATACAAAAATTAGCCAGGCATGTTGGCACATGCCTGTAGTCCCAGTTACTTGGGAGGCTGAGGCAGGGGAATCGCTTGAGACCGGGAGGTGGAGGTTACAGTGAGCTGAGATCACGCCACTATGCTGCAACCTGCTAAGTGACAGAGCAAGACTCCATCTCAAGAAAAAAAAAAAAAAATCCAATTTGGCAACTACATTCTCATTCCAAACAGCATTAGGATAGATCTGGTTTCAGTAATAACAGTGTTACTCATTTACTTAAGCATAATCTGCATGTTCTGGAAACAAAATAAGATTTAAAAGAAGCAAGAGAATATTTGCCTTTCATTAAGGTAGTCCTGCCTAAGAGAACTGCCCCTCGATAGTTTAATATTGGTTCCCAGCAAAAATTATGATCTATAGGCATTATTTCCCATAGTCTTTTGGAAACCATATGGCTTAGACAAGTTATTCTTTAGGCCAGGGTCTGAGGATGAATGAAGATCCTAGGCTTGGATTCTAAGTGTATAAATTCCCTACAAGCGCCGTCTTAGAGGGGGATTAGGCTCTGAGGCCCAAATACAGGCTTTCTCTTCCAAGTCTACACCTTACTGTTTTCAAAAGACTCATATACATTTGCTAATTTAACTCCCCTGCCCCATTATATCACTTTATTATCCCTGTTTTGTAAATAACAAAAGCAGACTCACAAATAACTGCCAAAGGCAAATGACCTGCACAAAGTGACAGACTGAGAATGTAATCCAGTGAATCTAAGGCTTTCCTATTCCAAACCAGGGTTTTCTTCACTTAGAAAACAGGGTTTGCAAAGCGATTTGTATATTCAAAAATAAATGCCTGTTATATTCTAGAGAATACAGTTGTGAAATGGACAAGTTTTTTACCCTTATTACATTTACGTTCTAGCGGAAAAGAAAGAAAATAAGTTAAATATATAATACACTTTCATGCAGTGGCAAGTTTATGCAGAAAACCAAAGCACAGTCAAGAATGTTATTCTAAAGAAGTAGTATTTCAGCAGACACCTGGATGAAGCCAGAGAGAGAGCCATGTGAAGCTCTTGGGATGAGCATTCCTGCAGAGGGGAACGTGAGCACAAAGGCCCTGAGTAGGAAGGAACTTCACCTCTGAAGAAGAGGAAGAAAGCAATGTGGCTAAGGTGAGCAATGGGGCATGAGGATGGAGAGAGGTAGGTGGGAGCCTCATTTTGTGAGGCTTTATAGGCTCCTTTCCCCCAGGTTATTCTGACACAAATTCCAGACACAATATAATTAATATTGCAATGTTCTGACTGGGAGAATTACATGATCTTCTTTGTATCCTAAAAGTTCATGCTAGCTTCTATGTGAAGAATGGAATGGCAGTGGGGGTTGCGGGGAGGTCTGGCAGGAGGAAGAATGAGTAAAAGTGGCCAACAGGAAGAAGGCAGTAGGATTCTTAAAGGGAAGTATGTGGCATACACCAGGACGGTGAGGTAGAGGTGGTGAGAAGCCTCTATATTTGATGTATACGTAGGATAAATCTGACAGGATTTGCTGATTAACTGGATGTGGAATGCAAAGAAAAAAGAAAGATATTGGGGATAATTCCTTGGCTACTGGCCTGAGACAGAATAATGCCATTTACTAAGAAGGCAAAGGGCAGGAGAATTTGGAGGACAGAGTTATGTTTTGAACACAAGTAGCTAGGAGAGCAAAGCCATGGGATGTAGGACAGAAAGGCCTTACTCTAACTCCTGCCACTTCTAGTTTTAGCTGGGCAAACTTGGACAAGTCACTTATACTCATTCAATATCCACATCTATGTAATATAGAAATAGCAAAACCACCTCTCAGGATTGACAGAATATGGAAATAAGATGTCTGTGTACATCCTGTAAATTGTAAAGGTGCTGAATCAAGGTCAATTTTCTTGCTGCCTTTGTTATTTCCGGTAAATGTTTAAATGACTCATATTTAAGCCTCAGGTTGTGAATACAATTATGTCTTAACAGATATCATTATAAAAGACTTACCTTTATTTCATTCACTCTTATTTCACTTGTTTAGCACTTTACGCTTGTAAAGGGTGTAAGACACAATTTACACTTCTTATTTGTATTTCTTATATACTATCATTACTTGATTCTTAATACAGAGCAGGTACTACTGCTCCTATATGACTGATGAGAAAATTGAGACAGCGAGGTTCTAATGAAAGCCTGATATCCTGGTCTCACTGCCCTTTTCTCTTGGCCTTTAGTCAGAATACTGTGATCCTAGTGTATAATCCATTTGGCATTGCCTGGCCATATTAATTTCCCACACATTGAAAGTTAAAGCAATTCCATGATCATTGGTGAAAAAAAATTACTGTTCCTTAGATGCGGTACTTAAGGGTTTGCAAAATGTTTTCTTGGTTCTTCCCAATATATGATAAACATGTATTAGCTTTTAGATGTAAGATGCACTATCAAGACATAAAAGGATTGGCCCACTTTATGCAATGAGTTAAAACCGGAAAAATGTAATTGTTCTGCATTGCTTTATACTTAGTAATGTTACTTGTCACTGCCTGATTCATTCATTCATTTAACCAAGATTTGAGTGTCTACTCTGTGCTAGGCAATGTGCTGGATGCTTGTTTTACAGTGGTACCACTGCTTTGTTATTATTAAAAATAGGAAAAAAAATCAATTAAGATGAAAAGAAAGAACACAAAACTTATTTATGGTGGTATTTTTTATATGGAATTATGTACATCCAAGTTTTTTTTTTTTTTTTTTTTTTTTTTTATGGCAATTTTAAAAAAAATCTGAGCAGCCCTCTCTGGGCCTCCTTTTCCCAGGAATACGTATTACCTTCATTTTCTATACCCCTGATAGCTACACTTTTAATTGCCGTACAAATAGATTACATGAATAATAGCAGAGAAATGTTCTAGAAGTCCCAAAGTACAGTGAAGAGATGATTTCAACAAAGGAAATGACTCTACATTTTTTTATACCCTCTTTCTGCATGTCAGTCATTAGCAACAAGTCCCAACACCTAGTGGAGAAAAAGCGGCATGCATCATAGTATATCTTGAGGAACACAGCTTCTAAAGAACATTTATGTGATACGGGTTAAAAGAGTCTTACAGTCAATAAGTTTGGGAATGTCAGGTTAAACAAAGTAAACATATTTCATTATCACGAGGATGCTCAAAGTCTTTATCACATCATGATACTTGTGGAACTCCAAGAGGGCGGCCTTTGCCAAACTTATTGGACCATGGAACTCTAGTTTAGAAGAGTAAACTGACAACTAAAATAGTGTTTAGTCTAATATATCTAGAAAGCCCTGCATTGGGAGATTTCCATATACATCTACAAGTGACATACATGTTTTAGTAGGTTGCCGATCTTTTAATGTGAATTGAGCAGACACAGAATAAATATATGCCCCTGAAATGTCGAGAGACCATTCATCATGTGGTAAGCGCCATGAAAACAAGGACTGCATTTGGTTTTGGTTTCTACTATAGCTCCAACATCTAGCACTACCTAGCACATAGTAGACACTTGATCAAATTAGTTTCATAAATGGATAAAGGAATGAATTTTATAGAAATGACAGAAGGCTCAGGGAGATTTTGGAATGAGTGGTCACACTGTTTTTCTGTCTTCAATGATTTTAATTTCCGTATCTAGACTTTAAGACGGTACTTAATTTATTTTCTTAGAACAAAGGAGTGAGAATTACTCCAACAGCCTTTTGCATCACGACCCTGCATTAATCTAATAAAAGAAAGGTTACACTGCTTTTTGTTGATGAACAGCACATTAATGAAATCTTCTTGAAATAACCCCATCTCTATTATGGAGGCAAAATTACATTTTCCAGCATAATTACTGTGTCAGTTGAGCTCCCAAATTTTGATATTAATTTTTTTCCCTTGCAAAGGCAATATTAACTTATTAGTTTGTCAAACCTCTGGAAAATCAAGAGTAAGCTCACAGTTTTAAATAGTGATTATCAACCTCTACTGCTCTGTTTGTTTTGAGACGGAGTCTTGCTTCCTTGCCCAGGCTGGAGTGCAGTGGCACGATCTCGGCTCACTGCAACCTTCACCTCCCGGTTCAAGTAATTATGGTGCCTCAGCCTCCTTAGTAGCTGGGATTACAGGTATGTGCAACCATGCCTGGCTAATTTTTGTATTTTTAGTGGAGACGGAGTTTTGCCATGTTGGCCAGGCTGGTCTGGAATTCCTGGCCTCAAGCAATTCACCCTCCTAGGCCTCTCAAAGTGCTGGGATTACAGGAGTGAGCTGTAGCACCTGGCCTCTACTGCTCTCTTATTCTTATTCTATCTTTTGTGTATCTTCCTACCAGCCAGAAGGACTGGGTAAGTTTTATTTTCCATAATAGATTTTGAAAGAAGGATTAATGAGTCCTTAAAAATGTGTCTTTAAATTACACATCACTTACCTTTGTTTACCTTTTCTTAAGATTCTATAACATAAGTTCTTTGAAGGCTGGGACTTTGAATGTTTTCTCTACAGTTATATCCCTAGCACCAAAGACAATGCTAGAATGAAGCAGGTGCTCTAAACTCTGCTGAATGAATGCCATGTTTCTCCTTCAACTGAGACTCACTGTTTCAAAGTAAAATACCTGTTTTTGTCTCTCTCTCTCTCTCTCTCTCTAACATACGCATACACACACCAAGGAATACATGGAAGTCTTGCTGTACATTATGGCATTTTTCCCATGAAAAATACATACATCATGGAAGTTTGGTTCTAACAGATCATTTAGATGAACTTTGGACAGTCTCTGCATTGTTTAAAGTCAACAAGTCTCCTCTTCGTCTCAGCTTTAACCCAGCTGAGCCACAGAACTAAGTTAGGAAAGAATCATGACTCGCATTATTCACCTGATCAGGGCTTGGGACATAGGGCTAATCTTGAGCTATGAGCCTGATAGATCTCAAAAGAAAAGGATATTCTCCAATATTGCTCATTCAGGATATTTTATTTTGCAGTTAACCTTATTTTGCTAGAAAAAATATTTTCCTTTTTATTATAAATTTTTTATATATGCTTAAGTCTGATTTTGTAGACTGGGACCATGATTTCTCTATAGAAAAGTATAGGTTCTATTTTTAAAATACAACCCAATAGGACAAGATTCAGTACATTAACTTCCTAGCTCTATGACCTTGGTCAAGGTACTGAACATCTCTGAGTCTGTTGTGAGAATATTAATAGCATCTTCTTCCTAAATTGTTTTGAGGATTAAATGAGATAGATAATCATCCATGTGAGTGCTGGCTACTTCCATTAACGCAGTCTCTGAAGGGTTGATGGACTAATAGCTATGATGATTAAATACCTAAACAAGTTAATCACTTCCTTGAGTCTTCCTTTTATTTTCTAATAAGCCAGTTTCCCCTATTCAACCCAAAGAAGTAGACACCCACAAGTATGCTTTATGGGTCCTATTTTATCACCAAGTATGAATCCTTCCTGCAGAGTTTAGATAGCATTTTGGGTCATTTCTGGGTGAGTGGTATAATTTCGGGTAGTCATTCATCTGGCCCCCTGTATTTCTTTTCACAGCCTACGTGACAATCTTCTTTCCTCAGGTGATTCCTTAAAAAGACTTGGTTGGCTAGGGATTCAACCCTTCACTTTAGTGTATCAAAAATTCCTAACCTGAGGGAATGAGTGCTGAAAGCTAGGAGCATGCTGGGCTGGAGCATCTGTGCCTGGCCTTTTCATTTATGCAACTTGCTGGTAATTGCTAAGTTTTCCCTCCTGCAGCAATTATTCTCCCATTTTTCTCCCCACCCCACACCATACCCCCCAGTTAATTATCAGTTCTGGAATTAAACTGCTTGCCTCTCCTGCTGTTGCCATGGTAACAGTTGGCCTGCACCTGCCACTTGGTGAACAGTGGCTCTTTCAGAAGGGGCAATGGCAGTTGCTGGCTTCACAAAAGCCAGTGAGTAAACTAATGTTTACCTGTCTGGGGAGAGAAGTTTCTGTTCATTCTACCTTAGGCACTTTCCTGGCAAGCCCCACCTCAACTTTCTTCTCAGACAAACTGCTTGCTAACATTGAAAAGAAAATGAAAAAATTTTCTCATAAAGCTACCAAATCCCTGTAGGCAAATAATTCCATCCATCAGCTTTACTTTTTCCTGACCATGAGGTTGGAAGATCTGAATCTTCCATCTTCTGAAAAAGGCAGTACAGTATAATAGTTAGAAGCATAGAATTTTAATCCTGATAGATATGGGTTCTAATCCTGGTTGAGTCACTTTCTAACTGTGTGATCACGGCTTAGTCACTTAACTTCTTATAACATCAATGTCTTCACATACACAAACAAAAATGGGATTAGAATACCTGTCCTCATGGAGTTGTTTCAAAACTTTGAAATTATATATGTAGATCTAGCTCCTAGTTAATGTTCGATACATAGGCAGGTATTATTGCTGGATAACTATTAACCCTGGACAATCCTGAAAGTTAGGGAAAAGTTGGCAGCTTAGTGAGTTTTAACTAGTCCTTGTATGAGAGACAATAATACCTGTACAGGTGGGAGAAAATGGCAGCTGTCCCAAAGTATCCAGACTAAGATGCATCTAGCAGCTAAGAAATGCCTCTCTCTCTGCTTTTGCTGCAACTCTGTCAGCTCCTCCCTCTTTGCACTGTTTTTCTCATGCTCAATTTCTAAATAGAAATGATGAAACCAGAGGATAACACATGTACTCACCAAGAAAACAAAATGCTTTTCCATTTTACAACCACATTGCAAACCTACAGGGAACAACTGGTAGTGGTGCTAAGAAGGAATGAGGCATTTTTATAAGAAAATGTTTTTCTTTGCGGAACCCCCTGCTTATAGACAAGAAAGTATATACTTTATGAACCTGCAACCACTCATATTTAGGTCCTGGGTCCAAACAAGTACAGGCACATGAATTTGCCTCATGGTAAAACCTCACCATTTAGGGTACTCCAGTTTTAACTCAGCCTTTGGCTACCTTTCTTAAAGTTCTGAAGCCACCTCCCTGCAGTTCTAATTTTAAGAAAATCTGCACTCATCGACTCTGAACTTCACATCATCTTGGAAAGAAAACAAACAAACAAACAAACAAAAAACTCAACCAGCATGAGCTGCCAGCATGAGTTACAGATGCCTGCTGTTTCAGCTTCTGGATAAAGAGGTGACTACGATTCGGTGACACAGAGCTACAAAAAAAAAAAAAAAAAAAAAAAGGAAGGACCCTTTTTCCAGGAAGGAAGCTGTTGGGAAAATGGAATTACTGACCTCTTGCCTGCCTCTCACTGGGAAAAAATGTGACGAGATACTCAAGACTAGCAGGTTTCTCCTAAAATGAAAAAGACACCACCACCACCAATTTTGCTTTGCTGTGGCTATCCACAGGTGAGGGAGGCATAACCAAGGACATCAAATTTAGTTATTCTTAAAACACAGACTGAAGTTGTGTGACTTCCTAAATTCCACTCTGCTTAGTGCTAGTCCAAAATAGCTATGAAGACAAATAAGGAAGAAGATAATTAGGCTGCAGCTAGACTCCTCAGCATTGGATCTAACTCAGGGACCAATGTGGCATTCCTTCACATCAACTTAATTGTTAGATTACCTTTTAAGGAAAACCTCTAAATCCTTAAATCTATCTGGAAGATGGTGCTTTAATATTGCTTTTCTCCATTAATTTAGAAGGAACTAAACTACAGCAGGTCCTTGAATAGAGTCATTTCATTCAACATTTTTTTTTAATAATGTTGATGAGGCGAAAAAGGGGAGTGGGGAGGGGGGCAGATTCCCAGCCCGGGCCACTGTGTGTGGAGTTTGTACTTTCTCCCCATGTCTGCGTGGGTTTTCTCCAGGTATTCTGGTTTCCAACCACATCTCAAAGATGTACACCTTAGGTGAACAGGTGTGTCTAAACTGTCATAGTCTGAGTGAATGTGGGTGTGAGGGCAGCCTGCAAGGAAATGGCATCCTGGCCAGGGCAGGTTTCCACCTTCTGCCCTGAGCTGCTCCAGCCACACATGACTCTGAACTGTAATAATGGGGTAAATAATTACCTTGTTTGTTTTATTCATCTTTCTTAAATCTTTCTTAACTCTTGTTTATATCAACTAGTCTATGGTAAAATTGGTTTTGTTATACATCATTTCACTTAAAGCTGCTGTTTCCAAGCACCTATGAACGATGTTAAGTGAGGACTTGCTGTGATTTCCAAACCTGACTTTAAATTAGAGGAAGATGGGAGAAAATTTTTCCAATCTATCCATCTGACAAAGGCCTAATATCTAGAGTCTACATGGAACTTAAACAAATTTACAAGAAAAAAAAACAAACAACCCCATTCAAAAGTGGGCATGAATACGCACTTTTCCAAAGAAGACATACATGCAGCCAACAAACATAAAAAAGCTCAACATCACTGATCATTAAAGAAAAGCAAATCAAAATTACAATGAGATACCATCTGACGCCAGTCAGAATAACAGATTCTGGCAAGGTGTAGGAAAAAACCTATTGGTGGGAGTGTAAATTACTTCAACCATTGTGGAAGACAGTGTGGTGATTCCTCAAAGACCTAGAACCAGAAATACCATTTGACCCAGCAATCCTGTTATTGGGTATACACCCAAAGAAATATAAATCATTCTATTTTAAAGATACATGCATGCATATATTCAATGCAGCAATCTTCACAATAGCAAAGACATGGAATCAACCCAAATGCCCATCAATGATAGACTGGATAAAGAAAATGTAGTACATATACACTATGGAATACTATGCAGCCATAGAAAGACATGAGATCATGTCCTTTTCAGGGGCATGGAAGGAGTTGGAAGCTGTTATCCTCAGGAAACTAACATAGGAACAGAAAACCAAACACTGCACATTCTCACTTGTAAGTGCTAGCTGAATGATGAGAACACATGGACCCACGGGGGGAACAACACAAACTGGGGCCTGTCAGAGGGTTGGGGGTGGGAGGAAGAAGAGCATCAGGAAGAACAGCTAATGGATGCTGGGCTTAATATCTAAGTGATAGGACCATGTGTGCAGCAAACCGGCATGGCACATGTTTACCCATGTAACAAACCTGCACATCCTGCACACGTACCCCTGAACTTAAACACTGAAGAAAAAACAAAAACAAAAAAAAAATACAGGGTGCCCAGTTAAATTTAAATTTCAGATAAGAGTGAATGTTTTAAATATTTAATTTTAATGTTATTGACAAATAACTGTGTATATTTATAGGATACAATGTGATCTTTTGATATATGTAAGTATTTGTGGAACAATTACGTTAGTTAAGCTAGTTAATATATCCATGACTTCACGTACTTATTTTTTGTGTTAAAAACATTTAAGTTATACTCTTTTAGCAATTCTGAAATATATAATGAATTTTTTTTAGTATGAGTATCTTCCAAATATTGTGTAGCACATACTCATACTAATTTTTTTGTTGTTTATATAAATTCCAGTTAAAATGGGTGTTCTGTATTTTATCTGGCTATTCTAATTGGGAAATGAGCAGAAAGGCCCTAAGAAGGCAAAACAGCTGTCACAAATCCCGGGTATACAGGTACTCTGAAATAATCTATCCATTGAACAAACAACTCCAACCTATTTTGTCATCTGGTTTAGTGTCCACCAGGGCAAATATGTACAGTTGTGCATAGGGTGCTTACAACATAATTATTTATTGGGGACACCATTCATAATGTTGACATCAAGTTTTACTTATTTTTAACCATTATCTGGCATATGACAGTATTTTACTGTAACAAAGTCAGCACATTATGACAATTTTTTGGCAGATGTAATTAGACATCTTGAGGAAGGGGCACCTTTTTCTAGTTCATGCCAAGGTATCATGGACAGTGGTAACCCTGTATCCATGGCAGATTAGCATAAAATGTGCTACAGTGTTTTTCAAACCATGGATTATAACCCACTGATGAGCTGGGACATCATTTTAGTGGGTCACGAACATTAGTGATGATGACAATGATGGAACAGAATATCAGTCTTTTATATAATAAACGTGGTGTTGTTGGAAAAAAAAGAAAAGAAAGGATAAATTAGAGGAAGGCAGAAGCTATCAAAACAGACACAAATCAAATAGACAATTCCCTTCTACAACTACTTTACCTCAGTTGCTTACTTTTCCATCTAAAAGAGCAAAGCCCAAAAGGGGAATACTTCAAATGCGTCTAAACATATTTGTCCTTTAAGTATAATAAGATGTGAGATTTTGATGGGGAAACAAAAATGTAAAGAAAGCAATTTACCCGTAACAAATCATGAGATGTTACTAGAGGAAGAAACCTGCAAGATTCAGAAGTCTGTCCATTTCTTCTATAAGGGGGCAATGCTGTAATCAAGAGATAAAGTGTAACAGAAAACAGTAACAACTTTTGGTGCCTCAACATGGTACACCTCACCCTTTACAAGCTGGACTCAACCCACCTTCTAGTCTCGTCTCCTGTCCCGGGCCAGTCATGCAGTTATTCACCATTCCCCACACAGCACATGTGTTTTCACTCCTTGAGCCTTTATACTTACCTCTTTGCTTAGACAGCTTTCCTGTTTTTTCCATCTGAAGAAGCCTAGACCTATCCATTTGTCAAGGTCCAGAAGAAACACTGTATTTTCTGATTCTTTATCCTGAGTTAGTTGGAGCTTACTCTACAACCAGCATGTTTTCCAGAGAATCATTATACTGCAGTAGTTAAGAGCTTGCAGTCTGGAGTCAGACTACTTGAGTTTGAATGCTGGCTCTACCACTTTTTAGCTGTGTGACTTCACGAGTATATAATCTCTCTGCAACTCAGTTTTTTCATTCAAATGAGAAATAAAAATAATATATTAACCATTTATTAGGACTGTTGTGAGAAGTAGATAATATATGTAAATGTTTAAAATACTTCCTCACATATAGTTGGCACTCAATGCTTCTTTATAACTTATCCTAATAATTATTATACTGCACTTAAATATAAAATTTAAATTGTTGGCTAGATGTGGTGGCTCATGCCTGTATTCTCAGCACTTTGGGAGGCCGAAGCAGGAGGATCACTTGACCCCAGTAGTTCAAAACCAGCCTGGGGAACAAAGTGAGACTTCATCTCTACAAAAAATAAAAAATTTAGCCAGGCATGGTGGCATGAACCTATTGTCCCAGCTACTCGCTGATGGGGGTGGGAGGCTGAGTTGGGAGGATCACTTAAGCCAGGGAGGTTGAGGCTGCAGTGAGCTGTGATTGTACTATTACACTCTAGCCTAGGCGACAGAGCAAGTCCCTGTTTCAATAAATAAATAAATAAATAAATAAATAAATAAAATTAAAATGGTTTATTTAGCTCTCTTTCAAACTAGATTTTGGGATCTTTAAATGCAGGAACAAAGTCTTAGTCATCTTCATATCCCTGAGGCCTAGCAGAGGTCCTGGCATTAGGCACTCTAAGATGTTTGTCAAAAGAAAGAATTCCTCTGCAATCTTTCTTGTTTGAGAAGTTAGGGAACAGAGCTCCTAGTGGGAAATGTTATCCTGATTAAGTTCTGAGGTCAAATATATAAACAAGGTTAGCCTGCCAAGCATCATACCTACTGTACTGGATGGCAAATAAGTTGATTAGAGTTAAACAATAGCATGCAAAATGACATCAATGCCCCTTCCTCTTGGGACCTTTTTTCTTGGCATTATGAAGTAGGTAGATGTATGTTAAAAATATAGGCTGCTTCTAGTCAATATTTCCAGCTGGAGGCAGATGCAATAAGCTAGAAGCACTTCAGCTGAATTTTCCAGCTGTGAATGGAATCTCTGGTTAATATACTAACATGCATGAAATAAAGTTGTGACTCTTACAGGCAAATTTCTGAATCAATTATTTTAGCAAGGAGGTATGCTTTGGGTATAGACAGGCAGCACAATGCATAGTGTGGCTTCAACTTTCACCTGACTTAAGTAAGGGATAAACAATCCTTATCAACACGGAAAAATAAGGTCAGCTCAGGTTCCATAACAGGGAAATGTGACAATTAAGAGACTCTGTATGCTGAAGGCCAACTTAGATATTGGCACCCCACTCTGCATAATAAGCAGCCCTGATAGTTCTATTCCATGTCACAAGTATCACAGCCATTTTCTTCAGCTTTCAGATAGACTTCCTGCAATGAAGACAACGCAACAACCAAACTACAAATTTGCAATCAGAAGACAAAAGAAACGTAAGAGTATCACTAACTTAGTCTTCTTTTATCTCTACAACCTAAACAGAAAGAGAAATGCCATATCTAAGAACATATGGTTATTCATTTAGAGGGGCAAAAAGAGTACCTAGAATACAGACCAAAGATAATTTTTAAGAAACAAAATTGAGGAAAAAAAAATCCACTAAATTATAGAATCTGTAAGCAGGTTGTTTCCACTCCATATTTGATAAAAGACTTGTATTCCTTCTCACAAGGATAGCCCCAAAACTAGGTGGAGGAAAGAGTGGAGAGGGGTGAGGATAGTATTTACAGGGAACTAAAAATAGAGTACAAGGAGGTTAAATGACTTGCCCAAGGTCACACAGTCACAGACAGAATCAAAAATAGAAGCTAGGTCTGCTGACTCTCCTTCGGCTCCTACTCCTTCAGAACACACTTCCTGTTTGATCACAGAATCAGTATGGGTCAGATTCACACTGATCTCAGCAGGAACTTTTTGCCTGAATAACAGCCAGCTTTGAAGATGAAAAATTTTACAGAAGTTCCAAGTGTGGCTGTTACTATTAAAAAGCCATTTTCCTCTTAGGTTGAAAAAAAATTACAGAAAACCTCAATAGCAAATCAAAATCTAATCCTGATCTTCCTCCTTCTCCTCTAAGCGCAAGAGTTTAAGGGTCTTTTCCCTCTCTGACTTCCTCCCACTACACAATAGCTTTTACGCCAACAGATCCCATTGCCACCCCCTCTCCTAGGATATATATTACTTCTCAGCAGGCTCCAGCAGGAGTAGAGAAGGAGTCAATCTGTGAGGGAGTGAACACAAAATCTCTCATAATAGCACAGAGAAGACAGAAAATTGCTGCCAAAAGTGTAAATTGCTTTTCTGCTTAGGGAAAAAAAAAAAAATCACTCTGGTCTTTAAAGGCACCCTTTTTTTTTTTTTCAGATGGAGTTTTGCTCTGTTGCCAGTCTGGATTGCAGTGGCACCATCTCGGCTCACTGCAACCTCTGACTCCCTGGCTCAAGTGAGTCTCCTGCCTCAGCCTCCCAAGTAGCTGGGATTACAGGCACACACCACCATGCCCAGCTAATTTTTGTATCTTTCGTAGAGACAGGGTTTCACCATGCTGGCCAGGATGGTCTCGATCTCTGACCTCATGATCCGCCCACTTCAGTCTCCCAAAGTCAAAGACTCTTTTAAACGATGACTCCACAGCAGTTAATACACATGTTCTATATATTAAGACTTTTGTTTCTCCATGTCCTCCAAGAATTCTTGACAGCTATATGACTGCATATCATGGATCTGAGGAGTAACATACCAGTTTGAGAGGCAACAGGCAGCTATTCTGTGGAGTCAAAGGCAGGCTTAGTTGGCTGCTCCCCAGGGAGCACCCCTTTTTCTAACACTCAGAGGATACTGTGTGAGAATGAGACAAAGACATTACCTTTATAATCACAGAGGCAGAGAGGGGAAGCAACCTGCAGAAAACAGGGGCCACAGCAATTCAATGTCAAAGCAACTGAAGAACTCCCAGGTTAGAGGAATGAGACCAAAGTGATATTCTGAGGACTGTGTGTGAATCCTCTTGGCTTTTGTATAGGGTCACAGAGAGAAGCATGCTGCCATTTCAAAGACAGTCCAAATGGTGGCTGAGAGCACTTGGCGGTTAAGCTCCGAAGCCAGACTAGATTCAAGTCATACTTCTGCCACTTACTAGCCATGTGATCTAAGGCAAATTAATCTCTCAAAGCATTAATTTCTTAATTTGACAAGTGGGCTAATAACTACATCATGAGGTTTGCATGCAGATTGAATTAGAATATATATAAAGCACTTTGGACATAATGAACTGTCAATAAATGGTAGCTACGATTATGATTGTGGTAAATTAGCAGAATAACTGCACAATGAAATTCAGGGCAAGGAACAGAAGTGACTAAAAGCACAACATTTGGTCCCCTCATATCAAACGGCTTGGGAAATCAAAACAGAAAAGAGGAAAAAAGGCAAGACACTCCAGTTAGTAGAAAGGGAGGAAGATCCATTATAGACAAATATGTTTCCATAAGACAGGAATTTCTTTTTTCCTTCCACCATGGAGACTAGTTGGAATCTAATTCTCTCTGGACTTCTATGTAGACAGTGGAGAAGTGGCTTTGTGAAAAGACTACTAGCAAAGGAGACACAGGCATAATGATCCAAGCAGAACTGGAACTCAGTGTCTCCAGCTTCATTTCTCATCCACACCTTGTGTAGAGACTCCCACACTTCCTTTCTGCCTTCCTTATACATCAAATTCTCATTTAGTACTGTCAGCAATATAGAAGGCTTTGGAACAAAACTCTATTTGGCTTGTTGAAATGGTAAAGTATATATCATAAATGAGAAAAATTTCAGATCAAAGGCAATTTGCCCTGAAGGGTTAATCAGAATAAATTGAGCCAAATGGTAGCTCAATACAAATAAAGGGAATTGAACCAACAAATAGGAGTTTTTTTTTTTTTTTTTTTTTTTTTTGAGGTGGAGTCTCGCTCTGTCGCCCGGTCTGGAGTGCAATGGCCAGATCTCAGCTCACTGCAAGCTCCGCCTCCCGGGTTTACGCCATTCTCCTGCCTCAGCCTCCCGAGTAGCTGGGACTACAGGCGCCCGCCACCTCGCCCGGCTAGTTTTGTATTTTAGTAGAGACAGGGTTTCACCGTGTTAGCCAGGATGGTCTTGATCTCCTGACCTCGTGATCCGCCCGTCTCGGCCTCCCAAAGTGCTGGGATTACAGGCTTGAGCCACCGCGCCCGGCCACAAATAGGAGTTTAAAGGTTAAAAAAGAAAATCTGACTCCTCCTCCTTCTTTCTGACAAATTAGAACATGCACTTCAAGTACTTATTGTACCAAAAAGGGTCTGTCAAGTCCTAGTCCAGTGAACTCCTTGCTGAGACCTCCATAGCAGCCTGGCTCGAAGGAGATGGCCTGATATCTTGGTTGCAAGCAAAGAAACTCTATGCCTTTCCATTATCTTGTCAAAATGATACAAAGGTATCTGCAATTAAACTCTAAAGCCAGAATCTCACACTGAACAGTATATTTAAAGGAAGTTAAACTCTTCATACGGTCCCTGTATTCTTCTAATCAATGTGCCTCTGGCATGTGACTATAAAGATGAGTGTGTTCATCCTAATCCGGCTCTCCCAAGACAGAAATGCCACTGCTATCCTGTGGAGCCTGCACATTACCTCTGCCAAGGTATTTTCTTCATCATGGTCTTGTTTTAACTCTTTTTCTGGGAAAGTAAGTCTAGGGCTCTGACTGGACTGGATTTTAAAGAGTTAGAGCTCATCTTGAGAAAAAAGGCAGAGGGCCAAAGAGATAGGTTAAAGTGCATCTAAACCAAAGGTCTGTGCAAAATGATAAAAACTTAACCAATAACTAGAAGATATTGATTTAGGCTCCCATCATTGATAAACTAGTCTAACTAGTCTCCTAGGCTCTTTTCTTATTTTTCAATTTTTTGATTTTTTGAGTCTGGCTCTTGTTGCCCAGGCTGGAATGCAATGGCACGATCCCGGCTCACTGCAACCTCTGCCTCCCAGGTTCAGGCAATTCTCCTGCCTTAGCCTCCCGAGTAGCTGGGATTACAGGTGTAAGCCACCACCTGGCTAATTTTTGTATTTTTGGTAAAGACAGGGTTTCACCATGTTGGTCAGGCTGGTCTCAAATTCCTGACCTCAGGTGATCCACCTGCCTCGGCCTCCCAAAGTCCTGGGACTACAGGCATGAGCCGCTGTGCCTGGCCTCAATTTTTAACATTTATTTTTTATTTACGTATTTTTAGAGACAGAGTCTCATAATGTTGCCCAGGCTGCTCTTGAACTCTTGGGTTCAAGCAATCTTCCCACCTCAGCCTTCTGAGTAGCTGGAATTACAGGTGCGCGTCACTGTGCCTGGAAGTCTCCCAGGATCTTGATCCACCTCCAATTCATTTTCCATTCTGTAGGTAGGAGACACTTCTAAAATGCAAATCTGTTCATTAATTCCTGTATAAAATTCTTTAACAGCTTCCCATTGCCTTCAGTATAGTGCTCAAATGCCTTAAGAAGGTCTACAAGGCCCTAAATGATCTGGGCTCTGTTGTCTTTCTTCCACTCCTCTCTTGTCTGGAACTGGCACACAATTTGTTTACTCTACCTAGAACAACCAACCCCTGCTCCAACCTTTCAGATCTCTGTTTATATATACCCTTTTCTGGCAAGCCTCCCCTTATTCTCCAAGACTGACTTAGGATCCCTTCCTAAAATAGCCTAAACTTATCAGAACACATTCCCTACTGTATAATTGCCCAGTTACATGTTCGCCTCTTCCACTACACTTAGGATCTACGAGAGTAGGAACTATGCCTGCTTTAGTCACCATGATATACCCAGGAAGTAGCACAGTGCCAGACACACAGTAGGTCACAAATATACGTTAAATGAACAAAAGGGAGGGAGTGAAGAGTGAGGAAGGAAGGAAAAGTACCACAACATAGAAGAGCCTGTTCCTAAAAATGGCTGAAAGATGGAGTCTGAAGCGGTTCCCTGAAACCCTGTAGGTTTAAAGCAAGGTGCCTGTGGCTTTAGCCATAGCAGACAAGGAGATAGACAAGATCTTGTTGTTCCAGAGCAGAGGTTAAAAACTATAGTTTCCAAGGGAAGAACACACCAAGAGATGCAGATGTGGGACAACATTTGGTGCTAAGAAAGAGGCTCAGGATATGGGGAGGGAAGACGAAAAAAGAGAGGAAACTGTTTTGTTTGTTTGTAAAAGCAAACACACAAACAAACAAAATAACAAAGAAGGATCAAATTCTGATTCCAATAAGGTAACCTTTGACAATTCATTTAGCTTCTTTTAATGAGGGACTTGACAGTGATTTTCAAACTGAGTTCTGAGGAACTCTAGGTCTCTGCAGAAGCTCCTCAGAGTATATTGTGATGAAGAGAGAAGGTTCAATGAATACTGCCCCAACTTTAACCAGAGAAAAATTGTTTTTTACACATTGAGGTTCTGCTTAAAGTCCATTTGAAAAAAGGGTGCTTCTGCTAAAAATAAAGTTTGAATAGCAGTGGCCTAGATGACCATTCTGATACTTCCCAGCCTTAACAACCCTTGATTCTATGTGACAGATGGGACCCATGTGGACATTGCATTTTACTTTGTACAAATATGCCTCAATTGTGTTGATGACACAGCTGTAGCTTTTCCTGGAGTCTGTTTTCACTGCTTGAGGAGAATGACAGGAAGGGTAAGTAAACCACAGTCCAGGTTCACTGCAAGGCTGAGACAATAATAAAATGCACTGTATTCAATTGTGACAATACAGAAGCACAAAGAACATTTTTTTCCCTAAACCAAGTTTTGTATACCTGTACCCTAGGATTCATCATATAGGTGTCTTGGGTCAGACACAAAGATACTATATGTCAGAAATAAAGAATACTAGATCTACAGCCCATTAAAAAAATCAATCCAATTCCAATCAAGAAAGAACAATACAAAAATTTATCTAGTCAGTCCACCTGATACCATTACCATTACCATAATGACACTACATTACCATTTAAATGTAGTGCCTATTCTTCTTAACAAGGTATTCTGAATGTACAAAAGAATACAGCAAAGTTACTGTCATTGTACACCTTAAAGTCTACCTTTATCTGAAAGTTACAGGCAGGAAATGACATAGATGAGAGGAAGATGGGAGTCTTACAAAATAAGATCTTCAAATCCTAGGCTTAAGATAGAGATCCCTTTTCTGTGCTGTTCCTTGGCTGTCCATATTTCATGGAGCACTAAAAGGCCACAAACGTCACTCTACTTCAATTATGAGAAAAGACAAGCAACAATAATGTGATCTTACCTGGGTCCTTCCTCACCGCCCTGAAAGACAAACAGAAAGAAACAGTATTAGAAATCACTGTTGGTACAGACAGAGTCAGATTTCCTTCTTTTCCCTCCCCTCTCCCAACCTGAATGCATGTACTATACATTTATTGTAACAGAGACAAACCAACAGACATCTAAAGGCTAAGACAAGAGCTAATATAATCCTATGTTCAAACTGCCCAGTGGAGATGAACTGATAATTTGCCCTGACAAGCAGAGCAGAGAAGTGAATGCACAGACCTAGGAGGCCTAAATAATAGCCTTGCCTTTTTATTTGTATGGCTGGCAGTATTTAGTTCTTAGCAAAGTAAGAAACCCAAAATAGAGGCAGGTCTTAGGCAAAAGCTAGCCAGTTCCAAAAGCATCAAGCTGTTTCCTTCAAAGATTCATTTCTGCCTTGTTCTAGCATTTTTCATCAAACATGAACACTGCAATTCTAATGTAAAGAACACTGTGGTATAAAGGGCACTGAACTGGGACTCAGGAAATTGGGATTCTAGTCCAAGCTCTGTTACTTATTAGTTATGTGTCCTTGGGCAAACATTAATTAATCTGGACTTTGGTCTTCTCTTCCGTAAGTGGTTAGTTCTGGCATTTGATGATCCATACACCATTCTTCCACCAAACAATGGCTCTTCTCTTTTCCTTGTCCACTTCTCAAAAACAATATGTGAACATTATTTTTCCAGGTATGGCATTCTCTCAACCTAACTTTATCAGAAGTGATCACAGCAGATTCCTTTGAGCTTCCTTCTGTGATCAAATGAGATTTTTCAAATAACTCTCAAGCCTTTCCCAAGGGACCTCACTCATCCTTTTGGTGTCAGCATATCTTTTATATCCTTCTTTTTAGCTATTCAGGGGTAGTCTTAATAGAGAATGTACATTCTGGTTGTACTCCTTGGAGAATGAATGAATGAATGGTTCCTACTGGTATAAGGCAGAATGAGCTCTCAAGTCAGATGTTCTGGGTTCAAGTCTTAACCCTATCACTTTACTGCTGTATTAGCCTACTCATGTTATTTTGCCTTTCTTAACTTCAATTTCCTAATTTGTAAAATGAGGTAATAATTGTCTCTGTATCATAGGATAAGTATGAGGATTAAATGAAATAATGCTTATAATCATCAAACACAGTGCCTGTAACACAGGATGTATTTAATAAAGGCTATTTATCAGTATCAGTAACAATTCAGTAAGATTCATTAAGAAGCTACTATGTATATGCTAACTAAGTAAAACAATCACCCATAATGATCTAACCTTCTAGGATTTTCCAATCAGGAGTATGAGAAACAGGCAGAAAGAAAATGAACTATTAGTAAATGTGTTATGATCAATACCAAAGACATAAACAGAATAATATGAGAATCAACAGGGAAGTTATGAACACTGCCTCTCCTGGAGAAGGTGGGAAAAGCTTCACATGCAGAAGGTAACATTGATACTGTCACTTTGAGGGATAAATAGTATTTTCCCAGGATGACAACAGAGAAAAGTGGGAAGGACACTGAACTAGCAAGAGCAAAGGCAAGTTTCTAAAAATGTCTTGTTCAAGGAACCTTGAGTTCCGTGAAACTGGAGAATGGGGATGTGCATGTGTGTGTTTTGGGCAGGGTGCTGGGAGTGGTATAAGGTTGGAACTGAGGGCAATGTGGGGTTGAGCGTGACTGAGGTAAAGGGAGACTGCCAGGGTGAAAGCCTGTAAAGCACAGCTGCAGCCAGAAAGGTGATTTAAATCAGACTAGCCATTTGAGGTCGAATAAGAAGGGCATTTTTGGCAGACTGTTAAGGATCTGCAATAGTGGGAAGGGCGTTAATCATCCACACTCCAACTAGAGGGAAGTAGGGTCAGTGGTAGAGGGAGGGTATAGGGATGGTAGATAATTTCTTCGCATTTTTATCATCTGGTATGTCTCATGGGAACTATAATATACCAATAAAAAAGTTATATAATTTAAATTTAATATGAGTTACATAACTATGAATGACACAATTAAATCCCAACACAAATTTTTCTATGATTTTTGGATGTTTAACCCTAATTGTCTAAGAGAACTTTATGGAAAAAATATCTAAACTTTCTCTCATAATTTAGAGCAAGTCCTCCTCACGATCACATACTTTGGTGTAATGATTAAGAGACAGGGTTTCTCAGTTATAATATAAAAACATGGTCTCAAATTCTGGTTCATTAATCCCAACAGTGAAGCTTTTGGCAATTTACTTCTCCAAGGTTCAGTTTCTCCATCTGCACATAAAGATCCTAGTTCTTACCTCAAAGGGTCACCATATGGATTAAAATAAATGAGAAAATCTGTGTAAAAACCAAGCAAGTGTCTAGTACCTTGTAATCATTCAACAAATGGCAGCCATTATTTTACTTTCCCTGAATTGTTAATTAATAACATTTCTAGGGGAGAGTAGGGAAGGACAGAAAAGATGGGACACAAAGTTTTGCTATATGTTCATCCAATTCTACTGCTTATAGATGTATGCTTCTTTTCAGAAACAACGGTCACTGTTACAAAGCAAGAATATACACACACATATGAATTATAAGGCCATTTTGAATAGGTTGGCACAGAGAGAATTGCTAATCTTGCTAGTAAAAGATGTGCATGTGATGTTCCTGCTACCTAAAATGCACATCCCTATTCTAAAAACCTAGCTAATTCCTATCTATCCTTTAAGATCAAGCCTTACTCAGAAACTTCTTCACTAACATCTTGAATAAGTTAATCCTCCTTTCCCCCACATCTGTAGGGTTCGCCACTCTACACTAGTACTTAGAGAAGAAAACTGACAATGACATCAAACAGTGCCTCCCTCTTTGGATTTCAACTCCTTGAGAATAGAAGCTTGTGTTTTGCTCATTTCTGTATTCACTGCACCTAACACAGCACAAGGCTCATAGTAAATAATTACTCAAGATATAGGTAAGGTTTAAGATTAATTTCTTCTCCTATTATGAGCAAATTCTGGTTTCAGAGAATATCAGAAGTGAGAGTCTGTTAAATACCAACTTCCATTTAAATGACTTGTTAGATTAAGCACTGCTCCCAAATCCCTAATTAAGATATCACAAATGCTCTTGATTGGCAGACTGCACTCTTGTGCAACCTCCCATTTCTACCTCTACCAATGGAAATGTTGTTCACCAAGAATCAAACAAGGCTGTTTATATGAACTTGTAATGATGTCACATTTAATTAAATAACAAAAAGTGAATGCAAGAGAGATAACTTGCTCACATAAAAACTAAGTTGAATGCATCCACAGTATTGATAAAGATGAATTACTTAAAAATTGTTGTCAATTTTGGTGTAGGTGAAACAAGCAAAATGCTAGAAACAATAAGTTATAAGAACTAAGATTCTGCATTCAGCTTGCTTTGAATGGTATCACCCTCACTATAGAGAGTCTGAAATTGGACCTTATAAATGGTGCAAAATAGGTGTGGTTTACGCCAGAAACATGACATTTAACTCTAACTAGCAAACCCATATTTTCAAAGGCCTTGCCTTGGAATAAAAAAAAGTACAAATATATGTTTCAAGTTTAAAATAAATGATTATCATATGCATGTATCATTTTTAATAGTTTATCCATCTGAACATACTTTTTCCAATATTAGCTCATAGCAACTCACTATTCTCCTTACCAAACTGGACAAAAGACAAAAATGCTCACATGACATATAAATAAAGACACACCATTTTTTAATACTTAGCTTTAGTAAAGAGTTTTATAAAATGATGTAAGTAAATTCCACAAAGAGTGAGAAAAAAAATAAAGGAGAAGGGACTGCTTCTCAGTTTGTTTTACGAGGCCAACATAACCCTAATACTCAAACCTGACAATGATATTATAAAAATATACAGACTAATATCCCTTATGAACAAAGACACAAAACTCCTGAACAAAATATAAGCAAACTGAATCCAGATTATACATCATGGCCAAATGGAGTTTATCTCAGAAATGCAAGGTTGGTTAATATTGTAAAATTAACCAACATGATTAACCATTACAATAGAATAGTGAAAAAAATGCATATGATCATTTCAAGAGATACAGAAGACATATCTCACAAAAGTCAGTATCAGTTTGTATAAAAGCCCTCAGCACATTAGGAATAGAAAGGCACTTCCTCAATCTGATAAAAGGCATCTACAAAAAACATCATACTTAATAGTAACATACTGAATCCCTTCCTTCTAAGATTACGAACAAGGCAAGGATGTCCACTTTTACCACTTATGTTAGACATTGCACTGGAGGTTGCAGCCACGGCAATAAGACAAGACAAAGAAATAAAAAGCATAAAGATTAGAAACAAAGATGTAAAACTGTCTCTATTTGTAGATGACATAATTGCTGATACAGAAAATCCTAAAGAATCTGTAAAGCCACTATTATAACTAATAGGTGAATCTGACAAGGTTACAAGATATAAGGTTAATATATAAAAAGCAATTTTTTAATATACTAACATAAGCTGAAAATAAAATTTAAAACAATTCTATTTTCAATAGTATTGAAAATATTAAATAACTAGGAATAAATTTAATAAAAGCCATTAATACCTTTAAATGAAAACCATGAACCATTTCTGAGAGCATGTAAAAACTGACTTATAAATGGAGACATATGTTCATTCATACTGCTGTTCTGCAGAGCTAGTGTGTCATTTCTCTTTAGCTACTCTGCTTTCAAGATTTTTTTCCTTTGCCGTTAGTTTTCAGAAGTTTGACTCTGATGTGTCTGGATATGGATTTCTTAGTTTATCTTGCTTGGGTTCACTCTGCTTCTTAAATCTGTAGGTTTATGTCTTTCAGCCAAATTTTAGACATTTTAAGATACTATTACTTCAAACTATTTTTTCAGCTCCACATTCCTTTTTCCTCCCTTGACACTGGTGACATGTATCTTTCATTATTGTCCTATAAGTCCCTGAAGCTCAGTTCGATTATTTTTCCATGTTTGTTGTTGTTTAGATTTGATCAATATCAATCTATCTTCAAATTCACCAGATCTTTCCTTCAATTTGCCATTGAGCCCATCCAGTGAATTTTTGGTGTCAGTTACTATATTTTTCAGTTCCAAAATTTTCATTTGGTACTTTTAATATTTTATTTCTTTATTGAGGTTTTCATTTATTTCCAGAGTGCTTGTAATTGCTCACTGAAACATTCTTACAATAGCAGGTTTAAAATCTTTGTCTGATAATTCCAACATCTATGCCATCTTAGAGTTGGCATGTATCAATTCTGTTTTCTCCTTAGAATTGAGATTTTCATTTTATTTTATTTTTTGAGACAGGATCTTGCACTGTCACCCATACTGGAGTACAGTGGTGTAAACACAGATGGCTGCAGCCTCGACCTCCTGGGTTCAAACGATCCTCTTGCCTTGGCCTTACAGAATTGAGATTTTTATTGGTTCTTTGGTCTGTATCCTGGACATGATGAGTTGTATTATAAAAATCTAGTTCCTATTTAAATCTTCTATTTTAGCAGTCAACCTGTTTAGATTCAGAATGCATGTCCTGGATTCTTTCTGTGAACTATGGTTCACATGTCACCTTAAGTTTATAAAGCCTCTACGGTGCTATTCTTGTCTGTCCCACTCAGACGACAGAACTCTATTCTACATTCTTCACAGAGCTAGTTGGGGAGGAGGGAAACCAAATCATTACTATAGGGCAGGAGTGAAAGATAAAATTCCAATAACTGACTCAGCTGGGGAAGTGCATAGTCTAGTTAATGCAGGGGTGAGAGGGAGGAGTTAGAGCTCTATCTACAATCTCTAAACAAAGAGGTACTACTTCCTCTGTACCATTACTGCAGGGTAGGTTGGAAGTCAGAGTTCTACCCACAGATGCATGGGAGATGCGTACCACTCATTACTGAGAGGAGCAGGGCCAAAGGTAGAAGCAAAAGTTTCACCCACAGGTTCCATAGAGAAAGATACCTCATTAACATAGGGCATATATAAAATGAGTGAGTTTCACTCACTGGCTCCATTGCTGCAGTGCCAAATTGGGGTTGAGGAGCAGTGCCACTTTTTTAATGATGTTTGCCTCCAGAAGCAGGCGTTTCTTGGTTTTTTTCTTTCTTTCTTTTCCTTTTTTTTTTTTTTTTTTTGGTCTGTGTGTATTAGTGTTTCCAGCTTGTAGAACACCTGGCTAGGATACACAGGAAGTAAAGAAAACCCCAGGGAATTCACTGCCTTGTATTCCCTCAAATCCCAAGGTCCCTGATCAGTATGCCATCTTTTCTCCACCTGCAAGAGTCTTTTGGTAGATGATTTCAGTATTTTTGCCCAGAGATTTCTATTGTAATAAGTGAAAGAAGTAAAGCAGAATATGTTTACTCCATCGTGTTCAGAACCAGAAGTTGCAATTTGCTTTAAATATGCCAAAAATAAAATTGATTGGTGAGTGGAAGGTTGAAAAGATGGCTAGATATGTAATGAAGCAAGTATGGCAAAATGTTAATAGGAGAATCTAGGTGGTAGGTACATAGGCATAATCTGTAAAATCCTTTCAACTGTGCTGTATGTTTAAAATTTTTTATAATAAAATATGGGGGGCGTCTTTTGGCTGAATTCAAAATGCAGGTGATTTTTGATAAATTCTATACCATAAAAAGAACATAATTCCTCTGATGAGTGAAAGACAGGTACTGGATATTTGCTTTCACCAATAAGTTACCAGATTAACTGGAACAAGAGGCTATTAAATAATAACAGCTCTTTGTAAACACTCTAGTGGTTGAACGCTATCTCTATTTTTAATAGCTCATTTTGTCTGTAACCTGGTCCTTAAGCCTTGTCAGTTCTTGCATCCCTTTAAGAGTAATTTCATCAGAGTTAACAAAGTACAGAGTTAACACAGTACAGTTGAGGTGCTTACAGGACAGCTAATGTCAGAGAAGGACTAAATTCATAGATTAAAATGAAAATAAAAGAGAAGAATAAACCTCAAAATTAAACTTTTTTTTTTTTTTGAGATGTAATGTCGCTCTGTCTTCCAGGCTGGGCTGCAGTGGCCACAATCTAGGCTCACTGCAACCTCTGCCTCCGGGGTTCAAGCGATTCTTCGGCCTCAGCCTCCCAAGTAGCTGGGACTACAGGTGCTCGCCACCACACCCAGCTAACTTTTGCAGTTTTAGTACAGACAGGGTTTCACCATGTTGGCCAGGGCAGGCTTAAACTCCTGACCTCAGGTGATCCACCCATCTCGGCCTCCCAAAGTGCTGGGATTACAGGCATGAACCACCATGCCCAGCCAAAATTAAACTTTTGTTTTCAAAGAACAACCTAATCAACATACAGAATAAATGAAGGGGTTGAACTTGATGGGAATTGTGGACAGAGTTATGCTGTTGATCCCTTGAATTAACTCTGGTTGAACCTTTTATTAAGACACAAACTGACCATCTTGACATTGTAAAGGTATGCAAAGCTGTCTAGAACATGGATTCTTCTCATTTTTCCCATAGATACAGATGGGATGCTTAGCATATATCATATAGTAGGGGGAAAGCACAGGCACTGAAACAGGACAGACTTAAATCTAAACTGTGGCTCTATTTTCTACTGACTAAATGACATTGGTTTAGTATGTCTGCAGTTCTCTGCATCTCAAATATCCCATTTGTAAAATGGAGTTAATGAATGCTGACATAAGGATTAAATGAAATGATGAATATAAAGTGCTCTCTTGCCAATCTAGAAACTTATTTAGGCACATAATTTCTCAATTATGGGGAGAATAAAATGAAAAGAAGAAGAGTTATTCTTTTCACACATTGATGAAAATTAATCAAAAGCCTTGGTTGGGTATAGCAGATACCTTTCAATGGTTTCTTACATTTCCTGTCAGGATAGCTTGGAAATACCTGCCTCCTGGTTTACTTTGGCTCTTCTACTGGCCAGTTTATTCTGTGGCCAGGCTCTCTCGAGCCAAGGCAAGACTTCCAGTTAAGGCTGGGCTTGCTGAGTAATCAACAGTCCTAGAAAGTCCACAGGACTCTCCTAGGTTTTCTCCTAGAAGGACCTACCCTAAACCTATCTGGCATTATTTTCACTAGAATTGTCAACATAATGCTGTGAAATCTGATTAATAGTAGCCTCTCTCTAGTGGCTGAAACATAATTTTTTTTTTTTAGACAGGATCTCACTCCATCACACAGGGTGGAGTGGAATGGCACAATCACAGCTCACTGCAGCCTCAACCTCTGGGGCTCAAGTAATCTTCCTACCTCAACCTCCTGAGTAGCTGGGACTACAGGCAGGTGACACCATGTCTGCTAATTTTTATTTTGTAGACACAGGGTCTCAGTATGTTGCCCAGGCTGGTCTCAAACTCCTGGACTCAAGCAATCCTTCCACCCCAGCCTCCCAAAGTGTTGGGATTAAAGTGTGAGCCACTGAGCCCAGCTTGTTCTTTTTTTTTTTTTTTTTTTTTTTTAAATAGCTACCTTAAATAAATTTTTTCAAAGTAGATTCAAAATGTCTACATACGTTGTTTGGCAAAATGCTGAAGACCCTTTTACTCCTGTTATAAAACAATGAATATGACAACTAACATTTGTATAGTGATTCAACATTTACCTAGTGTCTTTCATTCATAGTATTTTTTTTTAATCTTACAATGACCTAGTGCACATGCCATTCTTAATCCAGTAGTTATACCAATTTATGCAGCTAGCTCCATATAACAACCAGCTTGAGATACCTTTTCACTATGTATAAAGTAAGTCCAAAATCTTTCATTCTGGCCTGCTTTATGCTCTACTTCATGATTTGTTCTCATTTAGCCCAGGTCTATGATGACTTTAAAGGCTCATTTCACAACTTGGGGTCTGTTGCTTGCCCTCTTCTCCGGCTGTAATTTTTGGCTTCCTTCCTTAATTGTGATTGGTATCTGCCCCCACGGACTATACTCCTTAAAGTAATGATGGATAAATAATTTGGTAGGCCCAGCCACTGGGTAAACTAGTGGCCAGTACTTCCATACTGGTTTATACACCATGTGAAACACTTACACCCTACCTAGATTTTAATTCATTCATGTTCAGCTACCACATGGGGTCTAACAAATATGGCATCAGTTTCCTCCTATTTCTCTTGCTACTAAACATTATGGGCTTTTCCTTTACCTCTGCCTTTGGCTCAGCTGATTCATTAGAGGTATCAAGTTGTTCCTTGGCTTGGGCCATCTGGGTCATCAACCTATCCATGTGGGATTGGATGTCTGCCAGTATCTCAGTCACATGAGCTGTGGCCATTGCCTCCTGGATGTCCACTAGATGAAGGGCCTTCTGCTCCTCATCGGCAATCACTTTCTGAACTTTCTTAAATTCCTGCTGTATAAACATCTTCATTTGGTCCCGAGTTACCTGTAGAACAAAGGCAAATAAGAATAAGTTGAACATACAAAGAAACAAAAAGTTAGAGTTATTACTACACAGCCCTGGCTAAAATACACACCATGGATCCTATCTGATCCTGAAGTTTTGGGAATATTCTAAAGACAATGTTCCCCTAATATCTTTGATGATTTTCCTGCTAATCTTTTTGCCTTTTTTATTCTTCAGGGAGTAATTTCTTATCCTTTTTTCCTTTTTGTTTTGTTCATTTTTATACCAGTAATATATATGATGAGCATATATAGTAAAAAATGAGGCCAGGTGCGGTGGCTTATGCATGTAATCCTAGCACTTTGGGAGGCCAAGGCGCGTGGATCACCTGAGGTCAGGAGCTTGAAACCAGCCTGGCCAACATGATGAAACCTCGTCTCTACTAAAAATACAAAAAAAAAAAAAAAAAAAAAAAAAAAAAAAAATGCTGGGCATGGTGGCGGGTGCCTGTAATCCTAGCTACTTGGGAGGCTGAGACAGGAGAATTGCTTGAACCCAGAAGGCGGAGGTTGCAGTGAGCCCAGATTGTGCCACTGCACTCCAACCTGGGTGATAGAGCAAGTCTCCATCTCAAAACAAAACAAAACAAAACACAAAATTCTTCCTCTCTGCCCCAATTACTGTTAACAGTTTGGTATGTATCCTCCCAGCCATTTTTCTATATAGTTATGTACATATATGTATATAGATAATTAAGTAGGTTTTATATAAATGAATCATAGTGAAAATATGGTTGTCTTTTCTACTTAAGATATATTTGTGCATACAGATCAACTTCATTCTATTATTTTTACTATCTGTATGATATGGAGCTGGAGAGTTGTGTGTGTGTGTGTGTGTGTCTCCTATTTAACCATTCCTCTCTTAATGGAAGTACAGGATATTTCCAAATTTTTGCTATTATAAACAACACAGCAATAAACATCCTTGGCTATATCTCTTAATATTTGCATAAAAGTTTCTTTAAAGACATTTAGAGCCACTTAGTAAATTGGCATATACTCTAAAAATATTGTTTCATACTGCCAAGGTGCCTTCTGAAAAAGATGTATTGATTACATTCCTAGCACAATGTATAGCACTTCTGTACACCCTTGCCAATACTGGATAATATCAAGCTTTTAAACTTTTACTATGATGGGTGCAAATATACTATTGTTTTATTTTATAACAACTACAAACCAAAGAAAATACAACTGCTAGCTATATTTATGCTTAGGGCATAAGAAAGGCTAACAAAGTGAGAAATTATCAAAATGAGAACTTCTCAACTCCAAATTTTACTAGCAACTGCATTTACTGATGTTTCCTCACAACCATGTTTAGTTTATGAGTATTTTAAAACTACGCATATTATGAGTGTAGCTGAGATAGGGAGCAGGGAAGAAGTAAACTGTAGATGAAAGGAGAAAGGCAGAAGAAAAGTCAATAGAGGATTTTAGAACTAGAAGAGAAAATAGTTGTCATCTAAATGAACTCCTTCCTTTTTACAGATAAGGAAATGGACACAGTTGCAAACCCGCAGAACGGAAAGACTCCAATCTTCTTGTTCTCAGTCTGGTGCTCTGTTCACTATAAAAGTCTGTCAGAAGGGAAGTCAAACTGGGAAAACCTAAGAAAGGAGACTGAGAAAGAGAATGCCTAAAGGAGAGGGTAGCAGATTAAGTCATTTTTAATTAGCCTCTTAGAAACTGAAAGAAGCTTGATACCTTACGCAGCTTTTGTGACGCTGCTAAGGACATCAGTGCAAAATAAGGCCTGTAGGACATGTATCTGCTCACACATCAAGTGACTAAGTGTCATAAGCCCTCATACACTCTCTGCAGGTGCTCTCCCTCGTGCTGGAGAAAATGGGAAGGTGTATTAAATGTTCTTAATGTCCCCGCAAATTCTGTATCAGATTGAGAACTGTGATTTGTGTTTATATAATTCCTTTTTATGTTTAGTGTATGTATTTTAGGGCTATTATGCTTTACAGTGATCACTGATCAATGGCTCTCTACTCCTGAAATAAACTGAGTCTTAAATAACTAGGACCTTCTCTCAGAGACCAAACATTTCCAGAAAAGGGTTGGACTTTTCTGAATGCCTGAGAAACTCTCTTAATGGCTACAAGTAACTAACAATGGATATCTTAATAAAAACTGACTCACAACCTATTTTACTAGACCTTACATACACATGTGGTTCAGAGTTAGGAAGCTGACATCCCACTTAGTAAAGGTGTGGACCAGACAGACTGCAGCAGGTGAATTAGTCATGGATTTTAAAATTCTCTATTTCCCATAGCTTTATTACATAGGGTTTTCAGCATGACACTGTATTTTATACAGATCACAAATGAAAACTAAAGGAAAAATAATCCACTCTATAAAACCTTTATGCCTTTTCCCACTCTCATTCTCTAATTAACAAATCAGCATTTTCCAGCCTAAGACATCAAAACCTTTAGAGCGTTAGTTACAATCAAGCTGACATATCTTTGTTGTAGTTGCATTAGGGTGAAGTGCAATATGATTAAACGTAGCATTTTACTGAAATTATAACATAGCACTGCAATGTGAAAAATCTGACCACTGTATGGTCAGAACTACCTACTGAACATCTGAATCCAACCTTCTAATTTTATAGGTGAAGGGGGGAAAAAGCCACAGAGAAGTATGATAATAAAGTTAGGTTTAGAAACTTTCCTCTGGTCCAGTCTAATGTACTTTTACAACTCATCATTTCCAGTGAGTTATAAACAAGACCCTGTTGAAAGAAGAAAAAAAGAAGGGACATCGAGAAAGAGAGAGAGAAGGGGGAGGGAGAGACAGTGAGAAGGGGGAGAGGGAGGGAGGTAAAGAGAAACAGAGGGAGGAAGGGAGGTAGAGAGAGAAAGAGAGAGAGATTGAAAAAAAATTTGTTTCAGAAAAGTAGTGCTGAGATGAACTGAGAATAATGGTCAGGGTTAGGAGCAGGAAGCTACTCAAAAGAGAAGCATCCAAATCTACACTGAATATTTCAGAAACATTTGTTCTCTCACAGGCGTCTGAACCAAAGCTACTCCATTTTGAATAGGGGCTGGGTAAAATAAGACTGAGACCTACTGGGCTGCATTTCCAGAAGGTTAGGCATTCTAAGTCTTAGGATGAGATAAGAGGTTGGCACAAGATACAGGTCATAAAGACCTTGCTGATAAAGCAGATTGCAGTAAAGAAGCTGGCCAAATCCCACTAAAACCAGGATGGCGATCAAAGTAGCCTAGCCTCTGGTGGTCCTCACCATTACAGTCCCACCAGCACTATGACAGTTTACAAAAACCATGGGAATGTCAGGAAGTTACCCTACATGGTCTAAAAAGGGGAGGCATGAATAATCCAACCCTTGCTTAGCATATGATTAAGAGATAATCATAAAAATAGGCAACCAGCAGCCCTTGGGGCTGCTCTGCCTATAGAGTAGCCATTTTTTCATTCCTTTACTTTCTTAATAAACTTGCTTTCATTTCACTCTATGAACTTGCCCTGGATTCTTTCGTGAGCAAGATCCAGGAACTCTCTCTGGGGACTGGATTGGGACCCCTTTCTGGTAACAGTCCTACAAGTCAAATTTCCTGCAAGGTGTTAAGGAGACTACTCCAAAATAACTTTAAAATTGTAGACTTCATGAAATATAGTTTGAAGACTCTAAATATCTCCCCAAAAAATCCATTTTTCACTTCCCTCTTCCTCATTTGAAAGGCCATTATTCTAAAACAGAAAAACAAAAAAGCAGGAAATGGAACTTTTTCAGATGCTACAAGCTGTCCACACTCCCACAGCACAGTGTCCTCCCCACTTGCCAGTGTCTATGGAAACTTCAAGTTGGAAAGTTCAAAGTTAAGGAATCTGTTTAGCCTTCAGCATTTATTCCTACATTGTACTCCAAGAGAGCGCCTTCCAAACTTAGGCCAGACTCCAGTGAGGGCAGGCAAGGGAAAAACTTCACCAATAAGGAGGTCATGGTTTTTTTCAATGGATGGGAAGATCTCCTATTTCTTGTGTCTTTTGTGTATCGGTGCAATAGCGACTATTTGTGAATAAAACAACTGCCCACCCACCAGGCTTAGAAAATTATTCGCAGCCTAGAAACACAGTAGACATAAACTCTGAACAGCATTCCACTACCAACATTCTCAGTGATGTCATCCTCAGTGACCTAATTAGAAGCCTGATATGAGCAGGTTTTACAATGGGGTGTTGAGAATGAAAGGAAAAAGGTTGACTGAAGTGAACATTTAAACTCTTCATTAAGCTATCTTTCTCATCTTCTTCAGAAGCCTCCAGGCAAAAGCAGTCATTTGTATCTTCACTTCTGTCATTACCTCTACTTTGTTAACAGGGCACCATTGGATCTCTACCTCAGTTAACCACTTAGTTACTTCAGGTATCCACTCAGTGAAATAATATAATGGTATTTACTATTGCTATTGTTACCGTTATTATTTTCATTATAAAAGACCAAAATAAATACCAAAATGTTGGAGAACGGTTATCTGTGAATGGTAGAATTACAAGTACTTTTCTCTTTTCTACTTCTCAGTTCAAATTTTCTGAAATAACATGTAACACTTTTAAAATGATTTTAAAAGAAATGTGGCTTAAAGAAAAAAAAATTCTCAACAAAATACTAGCAAGTCAAATTAATCCATGTATAAAAACAGTAATAGGCCAGGTGTGGTGGCTCGTGCCTGTAATACCAGCACTTTGGGAGGCTGAGGTGGGTAGATCACCTGAGGTCAGGAGTTTGAGACCAGCCTGTCCAATATGGTAAAACCCCACCTCTACTAAAAATACAAAAATTAACTGGGTGTGTTGGTGCACACACGTAATCCCAGCTACTCAGGAGGCTGAGGCCCAAGAATTGCTTGAACCTGGGAGGTGGAGGATGCAGTGAGTGGAGATGGTGCCACTGCACTCCAGCTTGGGTGACAGAGTGAGACTCTGTCTCAAAATTAAAAAAAAAAAGGAATTACATACCATGACATAAATGAGGGATATATACCAAGTATGCAAGGCTGGTTCAACATCTGAAAAATCAGCTAATATAATTCATCCACATCAGTAGGCTAACGAGGAAAAATCACAATAGATACACAAAACTCAATACTCATTTATTATAAAAACTCTCAGTACACTAGGAATGGGGTGGGGGGAGCTTCCTCAAGTTAATAAAGAACATCTACAATTACCTACAGCCAACATTATACTTAATGGTCAGAAACTCAAGGCTTTCCTGCTAAGATGAGGAACAAGGCAAGGATGTCCCCTCTCAACCTTTTCTTTTCAACACTGTACTGAAAATCCTAGTTTATGCAGTAAGTCAAGAAAAGGAAATAAAAGGCATACAGATTGGGAAAGAGGAAATAAAACTATCTTTGCAGATGATAAGATTGTCTATGTAGAAAATCTGAAAGAATTCACCAAAAAAAGGAAAAAAGAAAAGAAAAAACCTCCTGGAACCAACAGCAAGACTACAGGATAGAAGACTGATATACAGAAGTCAATTGCCTTCCTATAGACCAGTAGTGAACAAGCAGGATTTTAAGTTAAAAAGATAATGCCATTTACATTCACACCTCCAAAAATGAAATACTGAAGTATAATTCTAACAAAATATGTACAAGATCTATATGAGGAAAATGGACTGTTATCTAAAATATACTAAGAACTATAAAAACTCAAAAATAAGAAAATGAACAACCTGATTAAAAAACAGACACCTGGCGCGCCCAAGATGGCCGAATAGGAAGAGCTCCAGCCTCCAGCTCCCAGCGTGAGCAACACAGAAGACGGGTGATTTCTACATTTTCAACTGAGGTACCGGGTTCATCTCACTAGGGCGTGTCAGACAGTTGGTGCTAGTCCATGGGTGCAGCCCGACCAGCGAGAGCTGAAGCAGGGCGAGGCATTGCCTCATCTGAGAAGCGCAAGGGGGAAGGGAATTCCTTTTCCTAGCCAAAGGAAATTGAGACACACAACACCTGGAAAATCAGGTAACTCCCACCCTAACACTGCGCTTTACCAAGGGTCTTCGCAAACGGCACACCAGGAGATTTTATCCCACACCTGGCTCAGAGGGTCCCACGCCCATGTAGCCTCCCTCATTGCTAGCACAGCAGTCTGAGATCTAACTGCAAGGCGGCAGCAAGGCTGGGGAAGGGGCGCCCGCCATTGCTGAGGCTTAAGTAGGTAAACAAAGCCTCCAGGAAGCTTGAATTGGGTGAGGCCCACCACAGCTCAAGGAGGTCGGCCTGCCTCTGTAGACTCCTCCTCTAGGGACAGGGCATAGCTAAACAACAAGCAGTAGAAACCTCGGCAGAGGAAATGCTCGTCTGACAGCTTTGGAGAGAGCAGTGGATCTCCCAGCATGGAGGCTGAGATCTGAGAATGGACAGACTGCCTGCTCAAGTGT
>NW_016807992.1:0-1047 GCF_001698545.2 Rhinopithecus bieti | reverse complement strand
TACTTCTGTCATCTAATCATCATCTCTTTATTAGACCAAGATATTACTGTTTAGAATATGAAAATCTAACAAAATCTAACAAAATTTACCAACTTGTAAATTATTACTAACAATAATTACATGGAATACCAACAACAATTTGAATTTAGAAAAATATATGCATGTGGGAAAATGCAAATTGAAATAAAAATAAGATAAATTTTTATATTCATCCCCTGACTGGCAAAATTTCTGAATACGACCATATTGTGTTGGCAAGGACAGTATGTGTGAGCAATTTGCAAATATTTGATAAAGTGGCAAATGGACCTTCTCTATTTTCCAGCAGTTTGATGCCTAAGATATGCCCTAGAGAAGCTGTCATGTGTAAAGATTCATCTAGGAGGGAGTATCTCAGAAGTAGTTGCCATTTCAGAGTAGGTGGAGTCCATAATCTTTGCCCTCATCAAGCCTGGGTTATGCATTCAGTAAAGAATTTGTCACATTCTGCAATTACTTGCTGATATGTGTAACAAGAGGGTCACCTTGATGTTTGTGTCAAAATTCATGGGGGACAGATGTCAGACACCAAAGTCATGAGTGAAACACAAGGGCACATTTTCAAAGTAGATGATCTTTCAAAATTTTGAAATCCTTCCTTAATATCAAGGTAACGTGAAAGTTTTGTGAGTTCAAGTTTTAAAATCTTTGTTTTGTATAATAGCATTTAAAACAAAACTTCTGTAGTAAAAGGACTTCCTCACTAATAAATTATATGGTTACCCCTTACAAATTAACAACAAACAACACTTGCTAACCTTTACTACTTTCTTTTTGTCAAATACTGTTGCTAAGCAATTAACTCATTTAATCTTTTGTAATCTTATCATGAGAACCTTTACAGATTAACAGTGTGAGACTTAGACACATAAAATAACTTGTTCAAAGTCACAGTTCTATGATGTATGTATGAGGAATACAAGTTCGCTACATGGTAAAGAATATGTACTTCACACTATTTGCCAAGTAACTGTTGTGTCTATTTCAGTTGAGTCATTCCATTCCATC
>NW_016807991.1:5678889-5682223 GCF_001698545.2 Rhinopithecus bieti | reverse complement strand
ATAGAGAAAATTTTGAAAGAAGTAAGAGAAAAATGGGTTATTGCATACAAGGCAACTCCTGCAAGAGTAACACCTAAATTTTCATTGGAAGTTCTAGTAACTAACTGTTAAGTATTGCTTATTCTTGGTACAGTTAAATGAGTATTGATTGTTCTGAATGAAGTTAATTGGATATTGACAGAACTTGATACATTTTCTGGGGTTAGCTTCAAGTACCCAATGACTGAATGCTTCTAATATTATCAAAGGACCAGCACAAAATATTCTCTATCAGTTTATCCTGTTTGTTACATTCCTTCAGATGAAGTTACTCACTTGACTGCCCATGCAGTGCAATGCTGTGGAAAGAAATATTGTATTCCATATTAACCTCAAAGTAATGGTTTGATAAATGATTGAAATGAGTAATTAAAATATTTGCTTAAAAATATGAGATCTGACAAAGGATTGGAGAGCTGAGAACTGATCTATGAATCTCCAGTGTGGTGTGTTTCAGCTCACCATGAGAGGACTAAGGACGGGTCTTGGTTGGATAAATGGGTATGTTTTTGTGGTGGCATTGAAGAAGGTAGAAAATAAAAGGGAATTTATATACAACTCTTCTCTACTTCACAGCAATTTTGTTGTTTCCAGTGCTGGATCGGGAAGTCCCTATAATGGGGCTAAAATGAAGGTCCAAGTGTCTGGTAATATTACAAAACCAGACAGTATGCCTATTACTTTGACTAATGACAAGAATTCCAAAGAGATTAATGGGGTGGATGATCCTCGCTCTGCATCTCAGCAGGTCGGGACTGCCTATGCAAATGTTGTGATGCCTATTGGGTGGAATAGCCATTATTTCTCTGTACTTATCCAATCCATCCCCATATGTGTGTGAATGGACCAGTCAGGAAGTCCTGGCATGTCTCATCTTGTTACTGTCATTATAGCCAAATGAGTTACTGACTTCAGGAGGAAAGGGTTGTTTTAAAATTAATGATAAATAAGAGAAAAGTGTATCAGGCTGAGTGAAGAGACCCAGTAAGTGTGTGTTACAAAAGAGAAAAATCAAGGATAATTTTGATGTCCTGAGAGAAGTTTACAAAATAATATGCTCTCTTAGCTTTGACTCAGATGCCCCCTGGGGCAAAAGACTGCCAACACTTTCTCCACTTCAGAAAAACGAAGACGCTGTAAAATGACCAATCTAATAAATATACTTCCACTATTGATCTATGTCCTTCTAATCAATAAACAGATTGGAGCTCAGGGAATGACTATGTGAAACAATACTAATGTGGCTGTCTCATATGGTTCTCGCTTCACAGAGAATTCAATTAGTATACATGTATACTAATAGAGGTATAAATCTCAATTGATGTATATCATACGATACAGATAGCTGACGATCAGGGAGAAAAAAATGTATAAAATATGTGGCACTTCCTGTTGGCATTACAACAGGAAGTAAACAGGATGGTTTAAATTCACAGCCCCTCAGGAGTGATTACAGTTCTTTCAAAGCTGTAGAGAAAATTTTGAAAGAAGAGAAAAATGGCTTATTGCATACAAGGGAACTCCTGCAAGAGTAACACCTAAATTTTCATTGGAAGTTCTAGTAACTAACTGTTATGTATTGCTTATTCTTGGTATAGTTAAATGAGTATTGATTGTTCTGAATGAAGTTAATCAGATATTGGCAGAACTTGATACATTTTCTGGGGTTAGCTTCAAGTACCCAATGACTGAATGCTTCTAATATTATCAAAGGACCAGCACAAAATATTCTGTATCAGTTTATCCTGTTTGTTACATTTCTTCAGATGAAGTTACTCACTTGACTGCCCATGCAGTGCAATGCTGTGGAAAGAAATATTGTATTCCATATTAACCTCAAAGTAATGGTTTGATAAATGATTGAAATGAGTAATTAAAATATTTGCTTAAAAATATGAGATCTGACAAAGGATTGGAGAGCCGAGAGCTGATCTATGAATCTCCAGTATGGTGTGTTTCAACTCACCATGAGAGGACTAAGGACGGGCCTTGGTTGGATAAATGGGTATGTTTTTGTGGTGGCATTGGAGAAGGTAGAAAATAAAAGGGCATTTGTATACAACTCTTCTCTACTACACAATTTTGTTGTTTCCAGAAGTCCCTATAATGGGGCTAAAATGAAGGTCCAAGTGTCTGGTAATATTACAAAACCAGACAGTATGCCTATTACTTTGACTACTGACAAGAATTCCAAAGAGATTAATGGGGTGGATGATCCTCGCTCTGCATCTCAGCAGGTCGGAACTGCCTATGCAAATGTTGTGAGGCCTATTGGGTGGAATAGCCATTATTTCTCTGTACTTATCCAATCCATCCCCATATGTGTGCGAATGGACCCGTCAGGAAGTCCTGGCATGTCTCATTTTGTTACTGTCACTATAGCCAAATGAGTTCCTGACTTCAGGAGGAAAGGGTTGTTTTAAAATTAATGATAAATGAGAGAAAAGTGTATCAGGGTGAGTGAAGAGACCCAGTAAGCGTGTGTTACAAAAGGGAAAAATCAAGGATAATTCTGATGTCCTGAGAGAAGTTTACAAAATAATGTGCTCTCTTAGCTTTGACTCAGAGGCCCCCTGGGGCAAAAGACTGCCAACACTTTCTCCACTTCAGAAAAACGAAGACGCTGTAAAATGACCAATCTAATAAATATACTTCCACTATCGATCTATGTCCTTCTAATCAATAAACAGATTGGAGCTCAGGGAATGACTATGTGAAACAATACTAATGTGGCTGTCTCATATGGTTCTCGTTTCACAGAGAATTCAATTAGTATATATGTATGCTAATAGAGGTATAAATCTCAATTGATGTATATCATACGATACAGATAGCTGAAGATCAGGGAGAAAAAAATGTATAAAATATGTGGCACTTCCGGCTGGCATTACAACAGGAAGTAAACAGGATGGTTTAAATTCACAGGCCCTCAGGGGTGATTACAGTTCTTTCAAATCTGTACGTGCATTTTGATTGCCTATTGATTAGATGCTGTTGAAAGCCAAATGAGGCCGGGCACGGTGGCTCAAGCCTGTAATCCCAGCACTTTGGGAGGCTGAGACAGGCGGATCACGAGGTCAGGAGATCGAGACCATCCTGGCTAATACGGTGAAACCCCGTCTCTACTAAAAAATACAAAAAACTAGCTGGGCGACGAGGTGGGCGCCTGTAGTCCCAGCTACTCGGGAGGCTGAGACAGGAGAATGGCGTGAACCCGGGAGGCGGAGCTTGCAGTGAGCTGAGAGCCGGCCACTGCACTCCAGCCTGGGCGGCAGAGCAAGACTCCGTCTCAAAA
>NW_016807991.1:5652249-5676392 GCF_001698545.2 Rhinopithecus bieti | reverse complement strand
ATAATTATTTGATGTTTAATGCAATTCATTTTGTGAAGGCTTCTGGGTTTTTCCTTAAATTTTCTGATTTTTAATGAAGGCTCCTGATCATCCTGGATGTTGACAAGTTTTCTTCTTCATGTGAAGTCTCTGATGCACAATAAACTGATAAGTTTTTCTAAAACTGATTATACTCATAGGGTTTCATCTCACTCTAATAGGAAGTTCAGGTTAAACTATGTGCATTTAACTCATAAGTCAAACTTGCAAGAGCTTAACAGACTATAAACTTTAATTCTTGCTTTAAAGCAACAAAAACAAAACCCTGGTGCAGACCCCGAAGTGAATTCTGTTCCAGCTTTTCAGACTCTAGCTTCCTCGACCTTCTGCTCTATGGTTTTCAACACACGGGACCCGTGTTTGCTGCAGAAATAACCTCCAATCCATCTTATGCACCAGAAAGACTGTGGGGTATTTTTTTTTTAACAGCCAAGGTTAAGTGTAATACGTATCATTAGCACCACATTCCATGGTCAGTCCTACCTGGATGAATGGCATTTTTTGACAAGCTATGAGCCTAATGGAAAAGGAAATGGCTAAGGGAAACAAGTTTCCAGCCTATGTGACATGAGTTTCTGCACTACATGTAGTAAGGGATGCATTCCTTCAGGACTTCCCAAATCCATTACATGCTAGGGTTTTCTCTCTGGTATGCATTCTGGTGTGATGTACTCTAAGAGCTGCCTTACGGACAAAAGTTTTCCCACATTCATCACATTCATAGGGTTTCTCCCCTGTGTGAATTCTCTGGTGTACTCTCAGAGTTGAATTTTGGGCAAAAGCTTTCCCACATTCGTTACATTCATAAGGTTTCTCCCCTGTGTGAATTCTCTGGTGTGCACTAAGGTGTGATTTCTGGGAGAACGTTTTCCCACAATCATTACATTCATAGGACTTCTCCCCTGTGTGAATTCTTTGATGTACTCTGAGGGTTGAATTATGGGCAAATGGCTTCCCACATACATTACATTCATAGGGTTTCTCCCCTGTGTGAACTCTCTGATGGGCACTAACATATGACTTCTCAGAGAAGGTTTTCCCACATTCATTACATTCATAGGGTTTCTCCCCTGAGCAAGTTCTAAGATGTGCTCTGAGATGTGATGTCTTGGAGAAAGTCTTCCCCCATTCATTACATTCATAGGGTTTCTCCCCTGTGTGAATTCTGTGATGTGCCCTGAGGGCTGAATTATCAGCAAACGTTTTCCCACATTCATTACACTCATAGGGTTTTTCCCCAGTATGAATTCTCTGATGTGCACAGAGGTGTGTTCTTTGGGAGAAAGTTTTCCCACATTCATTACATTCATAGGGTTTCTCCCCTGTGTGAATTCTTTGATGCACTATGAGGGCTGCCTTATAGACAAAAGTTTTCCCACATATGTTACATTCATAGGGTTTTTCCCCTGTGTGAATTCTCTCATGTCCACTGAGGTATGATTTCTGGGAGAAAGTTTTTCCACACTTGCTACATTCATAGGGTTTCTCCCCTGTGTGAATCCTCCGATGTGTACTGAGGCGTGTCTTCTGGAAAAAAGTTTTTCCACATTCATTACACTCATAGAGTTTCTCCCCTGTATGGATGTTCTGATGTGCTCTAAGGGCTGAATTATGGGCAAACGTTTTCTCACATTCATTACATTCATAGGGTTTCTCCCCTGTATGAATTCTCTGATGTATTTTGAGGGCTGAATTATGGGCAAAAGTTTTCTCACAGTCACTACATTCATAGGGTTTTCTACCTGTGTGAATTCTCTGATGTGCTCTCAGGGCTGAATTGTAGGTGAAAGATCTCCCACATTCATTACATTCATAGGGTTTCTCCCCTGTGTGAATTCTTTGATGTGCCTTGAGAACAGAAATATGAGCAAAAGACCTTCCACATTCATTACATTCATAAGGTTTCTCCCCCGTGTGAATTCTATGATGTGCTCTGAGGGCTGAATTATGGGCAAAAGTTTTCTCACAGTCACTGCATTCATAGGGCTTCTCACCGGTGTGAATTCTTTGATGTGCTCTCAGGGCTGAGTTATAGGTAAAAGATTTCCCACAGTCATTACATTCATAGGGTTTCTCCCCCGTATGAACTCTCTGATGTACACTCAGGTGTGTCTTGTGAGAGAAAGTTTTCTCACATTCAACACATTCATAGGGTTTTTCACCTGTGTGAATTCTCTGATGTGCTCTGAGATGTGATGTCTTGGAGAAAGTTTTCCCACATTCAATACATTCATAGGGTTTCTCCCCCATGAGAATTCTCTGATGTCCTTTGAGATGTGATGTCTTCCCATATTCACTGCCATCACAGAGTTTCATCTCTGCATCTGTTTTCTGGTGTCCTATGAGGGGTAACTTGTAAGATCTCCCAGAGCCATTGTTATCACAAGGTTTCTCTTTTGTGTGAATTCTCAGATGTTTACTGAGGTTTGAATTCTGACAGAAAGCTTTCCCACATTCATTACATTCATAAAGTTTGAATCCCACGTAAGTTCCAGGATGCTGAATGGGATGTGAACTTGAACAAAAGGATTTCGCACATTCTTCATATTGGTAAGGTTTCTCTCCTGAGTGGGGCCTCTGATGCTGAATGAGGTGTCCTTTCTGGTAAAAGGATTTTCTGCATTTCCCATGTTCATCAGAAAGGTAGAATTTATCTTCTGTGTGAATTCTCTGATGTGCTGTAAAGTCTAATTTCTGGTAGAGGGCATTTGTACATTCATTATATTCACCAAATTTATCTCCAGTTTGTGTTTTCTGATGTACTATATGGGCTGAGCTCTGGCTAAAATGTTCTTCACATTTATTGCTTTCAAAAGCACTCCGTCCTGTAATAGTTCTCTGAGATTGAGGGGTGACTTCCTACTGACATTAATCCCCCTTTCATTACACTCATAGTGTGTCATAGTCATGTGAACTTTATTGTATTCAACAGTGGTAGTTTTGTCACAGGATGTCCCATATTCATTAAGATCAGAGCATTTCTCCCTTGTGTCAGTTCTCATGTGGTTAAATAAAGTGGTTTTATCAAAGTTTTTTCTAAATTCATCATCCTTACAGGACTTTTCTCCTGTTGGAAAACTCTCAGGTGTAATACAAATTGTCTTATCATGTAAACCTTGTCCAGATCCATCACATTCAAAAGATTCCTCCAAAGTTTGAAATTTCCAATACTGATCTTTCTTATAACTGCAAGCTTTCGCATTTTTACCATGTTCATAAGATTTCTGTCCAGGATGAGCTTTCTCATGATTAATATCAAGCTGCAATTTCTCACACACATTCGTGTATTCAGCCTTCTTTCTTGAATATTTTCTTTCACTTATAATTAATTCAGAAGCGATTGGCAAATTCATTCTATGAGAATCACATTTACAGGGTAGTTTTTCTGAAAACTCTGGAGCTATTTCCAGATTAGATGGGTTTTCTAAAACTTTCTGTCCTTCTTTACTTAATGTTTTGTCAGCATCACTGATGAATATTTCTTGCCACAGAGGTTTTTCTTGTTTTTCCCAGATCCCTTTGATGTGATCAACTTTAAAATACCCTAAAATGAGAAAAATTTAAAATATACTATAAATCTTACATTTGTCATGGAGAAGAACTTACACTCATGTCTTGATTTTGATTTTGGTTTTTGAGATAGGGTATTGCTCTGTCACCCAGACTGGAGTGCAGTGGCGTGATCATAGCTCACTGCATCCTTGTACTCCTAGGCTCAAGCGATCCTCCCACTAGGTGGGACTACAGGGGTATGCCACCATGTCCTGTTAATTTTTTAGTATTTAGTAGAGACAGGGTCTTGCTATATTGCCCAGGCTGATCTTAAACTCATGAGCTCAAGTGATCCTCCTGCCTTGACCTCCCAAAGTGCTGGGATTACAGGCATGAGCCACTGTGCCCAGCCCGTGTTTTGTTATGTATTTTATTAAAGATTACGTTTCCAAAGATTAAATAATTCATGCACACAGACAGATTCTCTCCTCATGTATGTTGTTTATAAAACAGGAATTATTTCCGGGGCCAGTCAAGGTGGAGTAGCCCCTTTCCTCCCACATCTTCCCTCTTACAATTAAAAATCCCTAGACAAAAAAACAAAACAAAACAAAAAACTAACAAATATAAACAAAGACTACAAAATGGAAAGAAAGTGAACTTCAGGACTTAAGAAATGACACACTGGAGAATTCCAAGGCTATTCTATATCTTTGACCGGGTGCTGAAGAAACCTACAATTCTGCGCTGACAGGCACAGACAAAAAGAGCACAAAGGAAAGCCTGCTCCTTCCAGTCAGAGGTCTGAGACAATGGTGGTCTAACAGAACAGGAAACACCTTTGATGTTTTCTCATGCACAGGCCAAACCAAAATGATACACTCCTGTGGTTCCATGGAGTCTGAGGCAGGGAGCTAATTTTCCCCTGCCATAGATACAGAGGATCTGCATGCTCTTGTATGTTTCCTTCCATGAGCCATGAAGAATCCTGAGAAAGTTCCATTCTTGGGATATGCCAGGAGATGGTCACAGCAGCCACTACCAAAATTCTGTCTAGAACCAAATTATTATTTAATTTATGGAACAAATGTCTTGATCTGCAAGGGCAAGAATATAATAAGTTGTGTTAGGGCACTGACAGGAACTCATAGCAGCTATAGGAAGGAAAGAAGAAGAAAAGCAGCACAGAAGAACAGAGACAGGAATACACAGTAGGCCCAAAACTCAAACAGAAGAGATAAGATAAAGTAGCACTTGTGATAACCATGGCCTCAAACCTGAAAACATAATGCATTCGACAGCTGAATTCACATTCTTCTGAAATGCACATGGAACAATCATCAAAACAGACTACATTCTAGACTGTAAGACAAACTTTCACAAATATATATGAAATAAATTATACGGAGGATGATCTTGAGTCACAGAGAAATTATACCAGAAATCGACTGTAAGTTAAATATTCCTAATTAACCCACGGGTGAAAGAAGAATTCTCGAATGAGGTATTTTGAAGTGAATGAAAACAAAACAACACAAGAATACAGAAATTTGTGGATACAGCTAAGGCAGTAGTACACAGAGATAAATTTAGGGCTTAAATTATTTTGGCCAGGTGTGGTGGCTCATGCTTGTAATCCCAGCACTTTGAGAGGCCAAGGCGGGTGGATCACAAGGCAGGAGTTTGAGACCAGCCTGACCAACCTGGTGAAACCCCGTCTCTACTAAAAATAGAAAAATTAGCAGGGCGTGGTGGTGCACAACTGTAATCCCAGCTACTTGGGAGGCTGAGGCAGGAGCATTGCTTGAACTCAGGAGGTGGAGCTTGCAGTGAGCCGAGATCGCACCACAGCACTCCAGCCTGGGTGACAGAGCAAGACTCTGTCTCAAAAAAAAAAAAAAATTATATTTGAAAAGAAAGACCTCCAGTCAGATGCTTGTTTCCCCTTTAAGAAACTAAACAAAGAGAGGACATTAAATTGAAAGAAAGTAGAAGGATGGAAAACAAGTCAAACCAAAAGCTTAATTATTTTTTTTAATGATAAAAACCATCAGAGAGAAAAAAAGAGAAGACACAAATTATCAATACCAAAAATGCAAGAGAGGACTAACTACTAACAGACATTCACGAGATCATAAAACAGCATTAACAATAACTCTGTCTTAGTTTGGGCTACTATGACAAATTACAATAGATTAAATGGCTTAAAGAATAAACATTTGTTTTTCTCAGTTCAGGAGACTGGAAGTCCGAGAGTAGGGTGCCAACATGACTGTGTTCTTGTGAAGACCTCTTCTGGGTTATAGACTACTCACTTCTTATTATAGCCTTATATGGTGAAAAGTGAAGTAGCTAGCTCTGACATCGTTTTGTAAGAGCATTCTAATCTCTCTCTTTTTCTAACTATAAAAGCAAACTACCTTTATTTGGACAATCTAAGTGGAAAGAAGGGGTACGTCAATGTGTACTGTAACCACAGAGAACATATTCTATGTCAAATGTTAAAACATAATGGCAGAATCATCTAAAAGACATTTATTTCTAAAGGAGCGGTCAGTGAAAAGGATATTTATGACAACGTAACATATTAACTTAATTCAGTATAATGGAGGATATGTTAACTGAATGTGTAATTTACTCAAATTTTAACTATGTTCGTATATGTAAATAAGGCTTAAGAATGTAATTAAATCTTCCTCTAAATGTGTGTGTGTGTGTGTGTGTGTGTGTGTATGTATATATGTCTGCGTGTGTGTATGTGCAGTTCCAAATAACTTCTGGACCAAATGGTTTTAACTAGTGAATTCTACCAAACATCCAAGGAAGAAATAATACCAATCCTACACAATGTCTTCTAGAAAATAAAAGATGGAATATTTCCCAAATCATTTTATAAGGCCTGCCTCATCCTCATAGCAAGATTAGGCAAATACTATTCAAGAAAAGAAACCTTCAGACCAGTATCTCCCATAACATAAATGCAAAAATGTCCCAAAAAGTGCACAGAAATATATAAACACAGATAATATATCAGTGAAATTTACCTAAAAAATGCCAGTTACTACACTGTAATACTATAAAAACTGTAGTTTTTATGCTACATTTTAGGTCAATGTAATCTCCTATCAGTAGTCTGAAGAACTAAAATCACACAATACATCAATGCCAAAAATGTTAACAAAATTCAAAACCTATTTATTAATTTAATAAAATAATCTATAAAAGTCTATAACTAACATTATACTCAAGAGAGATTGACTGTTCTCCCTCTAAGATCAGGAAAAAGACAAGGATGCCCATTACCAGTACCTTTACACAAGATTGCACTGGAAGGACTGACCAGTGCAAAAAGGCAAGAATAAAAACACAAAGATACAGAGTAAACTTCACACAGAAAATTAAAATCTAAAAGCTCCTTGAACTAATAAGTGTTTTTAGCAAGGGCAGAATCTAAGGCCAATATACAAATCTATGCCTACAAACACACAATGACGAATTGGAATTTTAAATCAGAGAAACAATATTTACCACAGCACCAAAACAAAATTAAAAACAAAAATTTAAAAAGCCTCGCTATCTGTGTTCTAAAAACTAAAAGACATTGATGAAAGAAATCAAAGAAATACTAAATAAATCAGTAGGGATATTTTGTGTATGGACTGGAAGACTGTACATTGTTGTCAATTCTCTTTAATTTGCTCTACAGATTCAATGCCACCCCAGTTTAAATGCCAACATGTTTCCTTTGTAAAGATCATGAACCTCATTTAAAGATTTATACAGAAGATGAAACCTGGAGAAGTACTTGACTTCAAAACTTAATAAGCTAGAGTAATCAAGTTAATGTGGTACTGGCATAAGGAAAGACATGTAGATGAATGAAAAGGAATAGAAACTACAAACACAGACCCACAAATACACAGCCATCTGTTTTCTAAGAAAGGTGGAAATGCTGTTCAGTGGAGAAGTAACAAATCTTTTCAAAAAGTCATGCTGGAATAACTGGACTCCCTGTTCCAAAAACATTAAACTTGACACATAACTCATACTTCATATAGAATTTAACACAAAATGGATTATCAACTCAGTGTAAAAACTGAAGCTGTAAAATTTCTAGAAGAAAACAGGATTCCTAAATCTGTTACTTTGAGTTTCAAAGTTTCTAGATAGAACAACAAAAGCAGGTTCTGTAAAAGAAAATAAGTCGGACTTTATCAAAATTAATATTCAGTTTTAGTGAGCCTCCTCTGAAGTTATACTAGTGGGAGTGAGATGCAGCATCACTGCCTGCCTCGTGGGGATGCAAGTCCGGTCCCCGACTGATCTGATGCCCTGGAGGTGGAAGAGGAGGCTTCTACATTTTTGTTTTTTTCTTTTTGAGACAGAGTCTCGCTCTTGTTCCCCAGGCTGGAGTGTAATGGCACAATCTCGGCTCGCTGCAACCTCTGCCTCCCAGGTTCAAGTGATTCTCCTGCCTCAGCCTCCTGAGTAGTTGGGATTACAGGTGCCTGCCACCATGCCTGGTTAATTTCTGTACTTTTAGTAGAGACGGGGTTCGCAATGTTGGTCAGGCTGGTCTCGAACTCCTGACCTTAGATGATCCACCTGCCTCAGCCTCCCAAAGTGCTGGGATTACAGGCGTGAGTCACCGCACGCGGCCGAGGCTTCTACATTAACCCTGGGCCTGGGTGAAAGATCAAGGGCCCCCTGAGGACTCTGATGACACTACAACCACCTTGTATTTTGTCAGGGGCCAAGACCCCTAGTGCATCTGCATTCTTCTTTCCACCCTTCAGTAGTGAGATCTCAGCTCACCATTATCTCCACCTCCCAGGTTCGAGCAATTCTCATGCCTCAGCCTCCCAAATAGCTGGGATTACAGGCGCAAGCCACCATGAGTGGCCAATTTTTTTGTTATTTTTGGTAGAGACAGGGTTTTGCCATGTTGGCTAGGCTGGTCTCAAACTCCTGGTCTCAAGTGATCTGCCTGCCTTGGCCTCCCAAAGTTCTGAGATTAAAAGTGTGAGCCACTGTGCCTGGCTAGATATTGCATTTTTTACAAACTGAAGGTTTGTGGCAACCCTGAGTTGGGCAAGTCTGTTGGCGCCATTTTTCCAACAGCCAGTGCTCACTTTGTGTCTGACTCAGCAGTTTTTAGCAATCAAATATTTTAAATAGGGCATGCATGCTGTTGTTTAGACATGTTATTGCACATCTACAAGACTAAAGTATAGTGTAAACATAACTTTCATAAGCCCTAGGAAAACAAAAATTGTAACTTGCTTTATTGCGAAATCTGCTTCATTGTAGTGGTCTGGAATGGAAACTGCAGTATCTCTGAGGCATGCCTATATAATATAAACATATATTCAGCTGCACTTAGTGGGTAGAAAGGAATACATTTACTTCATCCTTCCCCTGGTAATGCATTCTCTATTTTATTAAATCCTTCCCTAAGAAGAGTCATTAACCTATTCTCTATGATCTTCTAGAATATTTCTACTTTTGCTTTGATAATTAGGTCTTAAGCCAACTGAATTTGATTTTTTTGTTTTGATCTACATGGATACCTCAATATCCTTTCCCCATTGTTCTCCAATGTCATCTATCTAAGACCACTGTCTATCAAGTGCATGTTTTTTCTTGAACTTTCTACTCTGTTTCACTAATTTACTAAACCATCCCACCCCTCAACTCCATGCTACTTAGCTACACAGAGTTTTACATAAAGCCTCAATATCTGGTAGAGCAGCAAATCCTCCTGTATCACTGTCTTTATGAATGGGATTGTGTTTGGTATAGCATTACATCTTTATAAATGTCTCCCCCCTTGAATTTATTATATAGGTGTTTCCTCTATTTTATCTTTGATAGGGTTAGCTAAAGTTTAATTCATTTTATTTTTATTGTAAAGAAATATTCCATTTCTGTTTTCCATTTATTTCTACTTTTTTTTTCTTTTTTCTTTTTTGAGTCGGAGTCTCACTCTGTCACCCAGGTTGGAGTGCAGTGGCGTGATCTTGGCTCACTGCACGCTATGCCTCCCGGGTTCATGCCATTCTCCTGCCTCAACCTCCCGGGTAGCTGGGACTGCAAGCGCCCATCACCATGCCCGGCTAATTTTTTATATTTTTAGTAGAGATGGGATTTCATCGTGTTAGCCAATTAATTTCTAATTTTACTTTTAAATTCTGCTTTCATTACTGTATTTTTGATGCTGTTCTTGCTTAATTTATTAATGAGATTACGACCTTCCTTCTGTCCACTACTTTAGCTATATCTGATGGTTTCTAACTTGCAGCTACAATTATTTCATTACATAAATCAAATCCAAAATTGCATTACAGTTTTTTGCATATTGTTTAAAAGAGATACTTTAAAATTTTTTCAAGTGGATTTTTTTCATTTTATTATTAATTTCTAGATTTAGCAAACTAGGTTCAGAGAATGCTGTTTGTGTTTATTCTAATTTGTTGAATTTATTGAGGTTTTCTCTTTAAACTAATAGTATACTCTCACTATTTTATCATTATTCCATTAAAACATTAAAGTTTTGTTTTTTGCATTAGCATACATATACACAAATGTATGGTTCACTTTAATACAAATGTAATTTATACCCTCTCTAGGCATATTTACTTGTTGTCCATTGTACCTACTGTTTAATCAGATAAGACATATTATGATGTCCTAATTCTAGTGAGTTTGAAGTTCTTAGAACTCCATTATTTTATGTTTTGGAAACATTGATATTATATTATTTGGTGCAGGCATTCAAATCCTTAAAGGTTTTCATTTCCCTGTGCTCTTGAACGAGAGCTCTTCCTACTTTAATGAATTTATTGCCTGAATTCAAATCTGAATGATACAGAACATGAAACCTACATTATTTTATCTTTACTGACTCAACAATTTTACCGATGTTTTATAATGATCTTTCTATGTTACTCATTTAGGGATATCCTTTTTAGACAATCCATGTGATCCAATAATTTACATTTAGTGACTTGGCAACATGCTTGATCTAAATGATGCCCATCTTTATGTGATGCTATTTGTTGGTGGGACTTCAAACAGAAATCTTAATTGTGCTTCACTTCTAATAATTAAGATGATTTTACTTTTCTGCTCTTAACATGACATTGAAAACTATAGTTTTTTAAGATTCCTGGAATCATTTATTAGTACAAAAGCTAATAGGCATATAAAAAGATCCCTGATATCATTAGTGACCAGGGAAATTGTTATAGACTTATTTGTGCCCTTCCCAAATTCTTGTCTTGAAGCCCTAACCCCCAGTGTAACTGTATTTGCAGACAAGGCCTTCAAGGAGGCAGAAAGGGTAAAAATGAGGTCATAAGGAAGGACCCTAATCCAGTAGTACTGATATCTTTATGAGCAGAGGAAGAAACACCAGAGTATTCTCTCTCTCCCAATGCATGTGCACAGAGGAAAGGCCACATGAAAATAGAGCAAGAAAGTGGCTGTCTTCAAGCCAGGAAGAGATGCGTCACCAGAAACCAACTTATTAGCACTTTCATCTTGGACTTCCAGCCTCCAGAATCATGAGAATTTCTATTGTTTAAGCTACCCAGCCTATGGTATTTTATTATGATAACCCTAGCTGACTAATAGAGAAATGTACATCAAAACCACAGTGAGATATCACTTCGTATCCACTAGGGTGGCTCAAATCAAAAAGTCAAATAATAAGTATTGGTGAGGATGTGGAGAAATCAGAACCCCACATGCTGTTGTTAGGGACGGAAAAAGGTGCATTTAGAAAAACAGTCTGGTGGTTCCTCAAACAGATAAAGACACGAATACCAAATGACCCAGCAGTTTCACTCCTAGGAATACACACGAGAGAAATAAAAACAGTTGTCCATACAGAAACTTGTAAATAAATGTTTATATTAGCATTATTTGTAGGTGGAATCCCAAATACCTACTGACTGATGAATGGACAGACAGGTAGTATATCCATACAATGGAACATTATTTGGCCATAAAAAGAATGAAACATGCATTCTATAACAGCACTCGTAAACATTATGCTAGGCAAAATAAACCAATCGCAAAAGACCACATATTATGTATGATTCCATTTATATAAAATGTCCAAAATAGGCAGATCTATAGAGACAGAAATAGACTGGTGGTTACCTAGGGCTGCAGAGGGCGGGGGGGACAGGAGAGTGGTAACTAAAGGGTACAGGTTTCTTTGAGGTGATGAAAATTAACTGTGGTGATGTTTACATATACAGTCATCCCCTGGGGAGTTGGTTCCAGGATTCTCTTGAATACCAAAATCCATAAATGCCCAAGTCCTTGATAAAAATGGCATAGCATTTGCATATAACCTATGCACATCCTCTTGTATACTTTAAATCATCACCATATTAATTATGCTACCTAATATAATGTAAATAGTTGTTATACTGTATTGTTCAGAGCAGTAGAGGTGAAAAGTACTGGCTCTGAAACCAAACCGCCCAGCTTTGTGTCTTGGCTTTGCCGCTTACTCTACAACCTTAGCTAATGACCTAAGTTCTCTCGGTTTCCTCATCTCTAAAATAAGGGTATCTGTCTACTTCTGAAGTTATGTGAGAATTAAATGACTAATATATATGAACAATTTGGAACAGTGTTCGGCAGTTCGGTATACAGTAACTTCTCATCAAATGTTGTGGCCCACGCCACACAGCTATCACACAAAAACAGATCAATAGTGAACCGCTCTGATTAAAGTTGGGGTGCGGTGGGCTGGGAGCTGAGCCTTGTCCACAAGTCCACCTCTACCACCTTGTCTGAGGTCTTAACCTATCCAGTCCTAAATTCCTGAGACTTCAACGACTCTCTCTGCCAAATGATGTGGGTCTCAGAGTGGCCTTTTAGAAGTCTGTCTACGGCGCACTGTGCTAAAGAATGGGGTGACAGCAACTGACCGTTTTAGGTAGAGTTCTAGCACAAAAGGCTACTCTCAATGTTATTAAGCATAAATTATGACTACAGCCACGAAATGATTTATCAAATGATTAATCAAAAAAAAAAAGCAAAACACTCTTCTACTTGATAAGCACATAAACGGTGTTTTTTTTTTCCTTTTTATTTACTTTTACTTAAATTTTTAGAGACGGGGTCTTGCTGTGTTGCCCAGACTACACTCAAACTCCTGGGCTCAAGTGATCCTCTAGCCTCAGCCTCCCTAGTAGCTGGGACTACAGGAAGAAGCTACTGCACCCGACTCTTTTTTTTTTTTTGAGATGGAGTCTCATTCTGTGACCTAGGCTGGAGTGCAGTGGTGCAATCTCAGCTTACAGCAACCTCCACCTCCCAGGTTCAAACTATTCTCGTGCCTCAGCCTCCCCAGTAGCTGGGATTACAGGCACATGCCACTACGCTGAGTTAATTATTATTATTATTATTTTAAGCAAAATGGGGTTTTGCTATGTTGCCCGGGCTGGACTCAAACTCCTGGCCTCAAGCGATCCACCCACCTCAGCCTCCCAAAGTGCTGGGATTATAGGCATGAGCCACTGTGCCAGGCCTCAATTTTTTAATAACAATGATGGGGTGGGGGGCAGTCCACAAAATGGATAGAACAGCCTTGAAGGAAATATAGAACTCAGAAGGATATGGTTAACAAAAATGCCTTTGAAGGAAGCACATGTCACTCCTGAGAAGTTTATGGGTTGGCTTCACCACTTGCCTGCTTTATTCATTCTGGTGCCTTCTCTTTGCCCTTCCTAAGCCATGGCTCTGGCCCGGTTTCAAGCACAGACTTAGTCAACACTGGGTTCTAACATTCTGAAGACTTGCTTGGGAACAAGAAAGCCTTGCATCAACCACAGGCTCCGTCAAAGGAATGGCCCCCTGATATCTCATAGCCTATGGCTAGTCAGGGTCACTGGGAGGTGAGGACAAAGTCTAGAAACCAATAACCCAGCCAGATGTTCTGGAATTAGGTCATAATGAGGGATACGTGGTCTACTTATGTGCCAAACACCTTGTTCTAGACCATTCCCAACATTCCTGACTAGGTGCAACCTCCTGGTGATTCTGGTTTTATAGCTATGGGACTACGTGATCACAAGAGCAAAGAAGCCCTCATGTATCTGAAGACTGGGGCCGCCTATAAACCTGAAACTAGCCCAAGGCAAATTAGACCTTTCACCAGCCCAAAGAAAGCATCCAAAGGTTCAAACAGCTGGGAAAATTTGGGCAGAGGTGGCCCTCTCCAGAAAAGGTGGATTGCTGGATAGCACAACCACAGAGACAGAAGGAGAAAACAGACAGGAGCTTTACTCAAAATCACAAAGACACTGTTTTTCATTGAGAACCGGATGAGAGTAGGAAAAGCGGCAAATGGCCAGTTGCCCCCAGCAGCCCTGAAGAAATCAGGTAAATTCTGCTCCAGAGACGGCAGAGCTGGTGGTGCCATTCTTCAGGGCAGCACAGCCTCTTTCTGCCATACTTCACTAGGCCAGGGCAAAGTTTGTAGACTGCAGCCGCTCTGTCTCCTGGCAGATGTTCTGCTCCACTGTGTCACACTCAGCTAAGAATGCCTAGAAAATACACAAAGGGCAGTAAGGGCCCATCCAGGGATAGCCAACCACTACCCACACAAGGCTCCTTGCTTAGCCATTCTGGGGAACCCATGGCTGAGACTCAAAACAGACTGTGCATGAATGGAGATGGGCAACTGGCCTGGGTTCCAAGGTAAGGGGAGGGAGGGAGCACAGGACCAGCATTCTGACCATGCTCTAGGCCAGCAATCCCCTAAAAGGTGGTAAAGGCAGGGAGCTTTGCCACAAGGCCACTGCACAGCAACTGAACAATCGCAGGAAGCACTGTATGCATGAATACTGCCTCCAGGAATTGCGTAACGTGTCAGCCCTATCTGCTCTCCAGTGAGTTTCCTCCCTAAATAGTTCAAATTCAAATATAATTACAGGAACATAAGGCTCTTCTCTGACGTTCGGGGTTCCTGTTGATAAATAAGTAATAACCAAAACGAGCCTATACCACACACCATGCTTCTATACTACCAACTCTGAACAGATAAACATGCATACCTACACATTAACATATTATGCCTTGTTGTGCACTATTACACAACTCACCTGAACCTTTTTTACCAAGCCTTTCCTTTTCAATCTACTGTCTTTGAAATTTTCTGGCAGGATCTATGGAAGAGTAAGTTGATAATACAAGTTAGTTAATAGTAAACATGTAACAAATAATCCTCCGTGAAAATGACATGAGAACACATAAGAAACACCCACAGTATACAAAACAGGTCACGGATCACCAATGTAAATGAGATGTCCATTTTCAGGAACCCTTTCCCTGAGTCTGTATCCTATATTGCCTTTCCATGGCTCTTGTCCCTATAAAAGCTCCCTGTATTCTCCATGTCTGGGCTGTAGGAACTCATCTGTAACACAGACTTTGTTTTTTTATTGTTTCATATGTATGGATACTCTACCCTGGCCAGACCATGGGCTCATTGTGAGGCTCAAAAGTGCCTGCTGTTGGCATTTTTTTTTTTTTTTTTGAGACATAGTCTCGCTCTGTCGCCCAGGCTGGAGTACAGGGGCACGATCTCGGCTCACTGCAAGCTCTGCCTCCTAGGTTCACGCCATTCTCCTGCCTCAGCCTCCCGAGTAGCTGGGACTACAGGTGCCTGCCACCATGCCCGGCTAATTTTTTATATTTTTAGTAGAGCCAGGGTTTCACCGTGTTAGCCAGGATGGTCTCGATCTCCTGACCTTGTGATCCACCCGCCTCGGCCTCCCAAAGTGCTGGGATGACAGGCGTGAGCCACCGCACCCGGCGCTGCTGCTTCTTTACACCCACCCTGTCCAACAGAAACACACAGTGCAGTTCACCTTCAAGAATGAAGCATCAGGCTAGAGATATCATTACTATCATCTGCAAAAGAGAACTCCTGAGTTAATGTTTCAGCAGCCTCATAAGATCTGGGTCTGGCTGAATCCTCTGTAAGTAATGAGGCCTGCAGAATTATCAGTCACATGAGTATCAGAGAAAGTGAAAACCTGTTTCCTTGACCATGAGATGGTGGACTCCTTGGGTCCCAGCTTCATGATGATTACAGATGCTACTGGCAAACATAAGTATAAATGATTAAAGTCCTATACTGGAGGGCTGTGAGTGCCTAGAAAGCAGGAACTGTCTTATCATTGTGCATTCACCCAGGACCAAGCAACGTGATTGGCACACAATAGTAGATGCTTAATATTCTCAAGTGATGGGTTTGCTCAGACAATAGGAGAGTACATTACTGAAAGAGTGAATGTGACTGAAATAAAGACAAAGAAAACTAGTTCTTCTCAGCTGAATATTTACTTACCAGTGTGTCAATCTCCTCCAAGATCTTCATAAACTGCTCTATTGTGGCTTTTACTCTCCTATCAAGTTTGCAGAGAGCTTCAGCTTGCAAATCCTTGGGCAGAAAACCCTGTGGGAATTAATGAATTACTGCAAGGGTTCTTTGAGGCTGATGGAAAACTCCATGCCACAATACTACTGAAGCGATCACACTGAGTCCACCATAGCCCTGGCAGGCCAGGCCACATTTCAGATCCACAACTTCATCTCTTGGAAAAATTTAAAAGACTGGCCGTGGGCCAGTCCAAGAATTCTATCAGGTTGCAGTCTGCTCTACTTCGTATGACCCACTGTGGCTGCAAATGCCTCCCTCCTGAGGCTTGGTGCCAGTGAAGCCCCCAATCACAAGTGTATACCTGCGCACAAGAGGCAGATGTTAAAAGCACAGGCTTAGAGTCTTCAAAGCCTAGGCTTGAAAACTGACTGCCATTTACTAACTTGTGATCTTGAGCAAATTACTTAGCCTATTCATGTCTCAGTACCCTCATTTTAAAAATGAAGATTATGATACCCACACCCTAGAGGGTTACTGTGAGGTAAAGGGAATATATGTACATGTGTCACTAACTTGTGGCACAGACACATGCTAACAAATGGCAGCAGTGCTTATTTTTATCAAATTGTCTAATGGTTCACTCACATAGCTTGGCCTAATGACCAGTTAGCTGGTGACAAGAGTTGGATAGCAGGGATCTCTGAGGATGTTTATCACAGCCAAGAGCTACAGATACAGATTTCACAACATGTAGCAAGAGCTTTAAACATCAACCAACAATTCCAACTCAAAGAATTTATTCTACTAAAAAAAACAGGAATGGTCAAAAAAGATTTACGTCCAAGGATAGTCAAAGAAGCATTACACATAATGGTAAAAATAGTATTAAATGAACAATACAGAACTGGCTCGGTAAATGATACATTTATACAAGATGAAATGCATGCAAGCTTTGAAAAATACCATCATAGGAAAACATTTAATTTTTTATCCAAAAAAAATAGTTTATAAAGTGTATATAACATTATATCAATTTTTTTAAGATGAAAAATGTATTTCAGGCTTCGGTAATGGTTATCGCTGAGATGGGGCCTCATGGATAATTTTTATTTTCCATATTAGTGCCTATACATGTACTTAAAACTTTTGTACAGTCAGCATGTATTCTGTAATTAAAACACAAACATATAGGCCGGGCAAACACAAACATATAGGCCAGGCATGGTGGCTCATGACTATAATCCCAGCACTTTGGGTTTTTTTGGACTTTTGGACTTTGGATTTTTTTGGACTTTGGACTTTGGGAGGCCAAGGCGGGCAGAGTTTGAGGTCAGGAGTTTGAGAACAGTCTGGCCAACATAGTAAAACCCCATCTCTACTAAAAATACAAAAAAATCAGACAGATGTGGTGGCAGGCAGCGCCTGTAATCCCAGTTACTCGGGAGGCTGAGGCAGGAGAATCGCTTGAACCCGGGAGGCAGAGGCTGCAGGGAGCTGCTGAGATTGCACCACTGCACTCCAGCCTAGGTGACAGAGTGAGACTCCATCTCAAAAAAAAAAAAACCCAAAACACAAACACACCCCAATTAATGTTACACAATGAGAAGGAAAAATAAATAAGTGGTCTTGAGCTAGTCCTAATCCTTACTGGGTTTCAGTACCCCATCTCTAATATAAGGAATTGAATAGGATGACCCCCTCCAACCCCACTATCATGTTCAACTTGGACCTTCTATAAACCAACAAAATGTTATTTGCCTTGCCAAACACATTACAACAGCCCAGAGAGAAGCTACTTGTTCTATTTCAGACAATTCATGATCCTAGCATGGTAGGTGCTCTCCTGTGAGCATAAATGGATGCTGGCTGGGGTTTGACAATAACTATGACAATAAATGCTTATAAAGCACTTAGTATGTGTCAAGCTCAATCTACATTATTTAATGCTCCCAACAATCCTAAGAGGGAAATGTCACCATTATTCCCTTTTTGCAGATGAGGAACTTGAGGCAAAGATAAACTTGTTCTCAGTAAGAGGAAGGGTGAATCTAGGATCTGAACCCAGGGAGTCCGACTGCAGAGCCTGTCCCCATAACCACAAGTTATATCCAGGAAGCTCTGATACAAGGCAGAAAGTCAAGGTCCATGAAGAGAGTTACCTGCTGGATTCCAGTAAGCTCTTTATTCAACTCTTCCAGCTGGTCAGCTATCTTCTCCACAGACTTCTCCAAATGTTTCAACTTCTTTAGTTCAACCTCTTCCTCTGGACTGTTCTAAAATGTTTAAGAAGAAAACAAAGCCAACAGTCAACAAGAACAGGCTGGGTGTGGTGGCTCACGCCTGAATCCCAGCACTTTGGGAGGCCAAGGTGGGCAGCTCATTTAAGGTTAGGAGTTTGAGACCAGCCTGGCCAACATGATGAAACACTGTCTCTACTGAAAAAAACAAAAGAATTAGCCGGGCATGGTGGTAGGCGCCTGTAGTCCCAGCTACTCGGAAGGCTGAGGCAGGAGAATGGCTTGAATCTGGGACGTGGAGGTTGTAGTGAGCTGAGATCGTGCACCTGCACTCCAGCCTGTGTGACAGAGCGAGACTGGCCCCCCCACCCCGCCCCCCCCGGCAAAAAAAGAAAAAGCAATCAACAAGAACAGTAGCCTCTGTCAGGAAAAATACCTGACCACAACTGCACGAAACCACTCACCTAGAAATAATGCTTTTAACTCTGTTGCTTCTTGGAAATCAAGTCAAAGGGTTATACATCAAGTTTTCCATCTACAAAGACTCCAGACTAGAGAGAAGGTGTTAGGCAAACATTCTGGTGTGGGCCCTGACAGCTTGGGTACAGAGAATAGAGACAATCCAACTGCCAGATTCCGTCTCAGCCCTAGACTGATCAACAACCAAGACTGAAGCCTGGAAGATAATCACATTTCAGTGAACACTTGTGAGGAGTCCAGAATGGCAAGTCAGGTGGAATTCTACCATTCCTTTAAATGGAATTCCTAAATGGCAGCCTCCAATTGAGCTTTCCTGTTTAACATGATGCTGGTTAACAACGATGAATACTTTTATTGAACACTTCCTACATGCCACACACTATCCTGAGCACCTTACCTATATTATTTTTTTAAGCCTTACCACAACTCCATCAGGGAAGTACTGCTGCTTTACAGATGATGAAACTGAGGCTTAATGTAGTAAAATAACATGAGATCACACGTCCAAAAGAGGTAGAGTAGACTTAAGTTCAGACTTTTCTTTTTTTGAGATGGGGTCTCACTACAGTGCCCAAGTTGGAGTGCAGTGGCTGTTTACAGGCATGATCATAACTCACTGCAGCCTCAATCCCCTGGACTCAAGTGATCCTCCTGTCTCAGACTCCCAACCTGCTGGGACAACAGGTATGTGCCATGGTGCCCTCCTTGACTTCACACTTCACTCCATAAGCTCTGTGTCAGCTCCACGTAAAAGTCCTATAGTTTCTTCAAACTTGACTCCTTGGTTCTGCCTGTTCCCCATCACCATTCTCCCTGACCCTGAAGCAAGAAATTTAGAATATTTCCCCCTTCTCTCAGGTAAACATTTGACAGAGAGGTCTAGCAGCTTTCTGCTTAGTTATGCTATCCCAAATTATTCATTCCTCTTTGTAGCTAAGTCCTGAGTTCCAGTCTCCTGGCAGTTCCAAGTCTGGATTAGATTTTCTTTGCCTTCACTTTGTTAATCTCTGCCCTCTCTCTACTCAGTCACCTCACTCAAAATAAGGGAACTTCATCTGCTCAGTAATTTCGCTGTGTCACAATGCAGGGCTGGCCACAGCCCTCTCTCATCACCTTAAGGGTTGCTGACCTCATCTGTCTTTTTTTCCCCTCAGTTTCTTAGTCTGAACCTTTCTTTCCAGTCAAAGGTTTTCCCTTGTGGGAGATTTTAGTTAAAAGGTTGGTTAAAGGGAGAGAGGCTCCTGAACTGGAACAGATTATTCTTAATATCTACAAGTTTATTTTAACACCAGACTCTTGCTAATTCTACTCCAAGTGAATGAGACTTGTCCCAGGCACCATTTTAACCAGACCCAGATTCTACCACCAAAACAAAAAACATATTATTAAGGCAGCACAACCGCTCCTATTTCTTAGAGCAAAAGTTCTAACCAACAGGAGCAGGAGGGTATGAGAACAACAAAATTGGTAATCCTATAAAACAAATAAAGGCTGTATTTGTTTAGAGAGGGGTTTTATCAACGCAGAATCTGGTCCGAAGGCGAGCAAATTGATGGGGCTCTGTCCTTTTTTTTTTTTTTGAGACGGAGTCTGGCGGGCTGTGTCACGCCAGGCGTGGAGTGCAGGGTGCGGGATCTCAGGCTCCTGGCAGGGCGTCCTGCCGGGGTCCGCCGGGTTCAGTTCACGCCATTCTCCTGCCTCAGCCTCCCCAGTAGCTGGGACTACAGGCGCCGCCACCTTGCCCGGCTGGTTTTTTGTATTTTAGTAGAGACGGGGTTTCACCATGTTAGCCAGGATGGTCTCGATCTCCTGACCTCGTGATCCGCCCGTCTCGGCCTCCCAAAGTGCTGGGATTACAGGCTTGAGCCACCGTGCCCGGCCCCCAATTTGGTCTTCTAAACCAAAACCTGTATAAAAGACTTCAGTCATTTGATTCTGAGGATTTCTGATGGAAAAAGCAATTTACCTTTTCCCAATTAACATGACCCGGCAACCATCTTGTATTCCAAGTGCTGACAATGGTGTTTCCATTTCCTTCAGGGATTTTCCTAAAAAGAGGAGAAAGGTAGGCCAACTTGTAATAATTGTACCACACTGAAAATACATTTCAGCACGATACAGGAAATAGACCAGTGTGTTCACTAATGAGAATTGGTATCTTTTTAGAGGGTGCCGTGACCCAGTAATTTCATTTCTACATATTCATCCTCAACAAATAACTGGACATGTGACTCCACAGTAACCACTATACAATAATATTCAGTGCAACCTTTTCATATTAGTGAGAAACTGGAAAGAGCCAAATATTCAGGCATCGGGGGCTGATGAACCATACTACAGAAGACTTTAAAGTCTTCAGTAGGCATTACAGTCTACAATAGGCATTAAAGCTCATTTGTTGCAGGAAACTTCAATGCCACAATGAATGCTGATGACCCAGTGTTATTGAGGGGTTTTATCCAGGGGAACATTATCTTTTTCAAGCATTCCTCTATTTTGAAACATGAATTTCTATTGTGTTTATAATTCACAAATAAAATATTTTTAAAAATTAAAGACAATACATTACATTATGAAATATAAATAAAATGCCTATTACTAAATTATTTATAATGACTGACACCCAATGGGATAAGTCTTTCCCCAGTGGATACCAGAATAATGGGTTCTCAGGGGAGTGGGAAGACAAGGGACAGGGGCTAGGAGGGTGTGGGTCCTGGCAGAAATGAGCATCATCCATCCACTGAGCCCACCACATCCAGGTCCCCAGTAAGTTTGTTCAAAACCTCCTTTGAGTCAGAACAATGTGAGGCACTGGAAACACAGCAGTATCTCCACCCTCACGGAGGCTGTTATTCTAACAGAGAAATCAGATGTTAAGCAACTAAGAAAATGATTATTTAATAGTAATTTCATAGAAGTGATGCAAAAACAGCAGGAAGTACCATGGTAACATATAATGGGAAGATGATCTAACCTAGCCAGGGAAGACTGCCCATGAGCTTCATCAAAAATGGTGAGATTTCTGCCATCATCATAAGACTTCAAATCTGACACCTGTCCAGATGTTTGAAAGTGTCCAGTACCTAGCAGGTCCTCAATAAATATCTGTTGAAGAACTGAATGAATAAACAAATAAATAAAAATTGTCCCAGTTTGAAAACAGAGTGACTATTAGGAAAAGTTAAGCAGTTTTAAAACTGTCGCTTGGCCATAAGGAAAAGCTGGAAAAGAAATGCTTACCCTTGGCTGGGCGCAGTGGCTCACACCTGTAATCCCAACACTTTGGGAGGCCAAGGTGGGTGGATCACCTGAGATCAGGAGTTCGAGACCAGCATGGCCAACATGGTGAAACTCCGTCTCTACTAAAAATACAAAAATTAGCCCGGCATGGTGGTGGGCACCTGTAGTCCCAGCTACTCAAGAGGCTGAGGCAGGAGAATCACTTGAACCGGGGAGGCGGAGGTTGCAGTGAGCCTAGATCACGCCATTGCACTCCAGCCTGGGCGACAAGAGTGAAACTTTGTCTCAAAAAAAAAAAAAGAAAAAAAGAAAAAGAAATGCCTACCCTTAAATATGAGTTTCTGAAAAGACTGTGGAACCCCTATGGCCTCTTCAACAACCTGGGCCAGGTCTTGGACAACTGGTTCACTGCTGCCCTGCTGCGGGGTAACATGAAGGTCGTGCTTCTCATTGCCTGGGGAGAAAGAAAAGCATTTGACAAAGATGATTCTTTCACATAAACCAATAGAGGGTGACACTTTATTACATTTATTTACCCAGCCTTCAAGGCCCAGCTCATATGCCACCTACTCCACAAAGCCTGCCCCCATGCCACCCAGCTTTCCTCTGGTGACCTCCTCAAGGATCTCTGTTTCCTCTATTATAATAACTAACAATATGAATGATATCAGCTAACATTTTAGGCATTTCACGCATAATCAAATTTAATCCTCAGAAAAACCCCACGAAGTAGATCTACCTATTACTTCTTATTTCACAGATGAGCAAACTGTGACCTCAGGCAAGTTAAGGCCTGCCTATGGAGACCCAACTGTTGGAATCAGAACTTGACATCAGATCTAGCTGATTCCCAAGCCCACCTTTTTCATCACAAGCCATCTGCTTCCTGTGGCCTGACTGCCCTGTACCCTGTATTGTACTGGTCTCGTCTCGCTTGCTGTAAGGGGCAAGTGACTGCTTTCCTCTGCCTCTCCCATTGGACACACTTGAGTGCATCCATGATTGGTGCTAAGTAGACAGACAAATGAATACGAACAGCAGAGCCTTTCTTTGTGAAGGAGAGACGCCAGTTCTTTTCCAGGGATGTGGACAATAAGGAGAGAGCCTGTGTCCAGTACATTACACCAAGGTTTGGTTCCCCCAACAGCTCCATGAGGTCAGCGGGAGCCAGGGTTACCAAATCTACTTCACAGAGGAGAAACCGGATTCTTAGAAAGAAGCCGTCCATCCCAAGGTCACTCAAAACTGCAGGATCTAGAATCCAGGTCTCCAGATTCCCAGACCCTTGAGCCTCCCCTAGCTGGTTCTGGGGAAACCTCATGGACTTAGCTCTCCGGTGTACTGACTTCATTTGGTTGTGTGTCAACTCCAACAGTAGGCAGACCCAAAGGGTGCCCAGAGTACAACGCTTGGACCCACAGCCAACTCATGTGGCCACACGGAGAAGGCACTCAGCAGATGAGGAGCACCCCCGCAGGCACGAAGTTCTGACTCATTACACACAGAGCAGTCGTAGACCACATGGCCAAATATATGCCTGACACAAAGACCACAATAACTGCGCCGGCACACAAACACAACCAGGCCCACGACGTAAAGCCCGGACAAACTCGAACACCCAGGATCGCACAAATGGCCAGAGACAAAATACACCGGCCACATGGAAAAGTGTACAAAAGACAGTTCCACGGACACAACCAAGAACCCACGCTTCCGTGTGGGGAAAAGAAAGAGAGGTCAGCCTGTTACTGTGTCTATATAGAAAGAAGTAGATTTAAGAGACTCCATTTGGTTCTATATTTGAGATGCTATTAATCTGTGACCCTACCCCCAACTTTATCCTTGCAAGAGATATGTGCTATGGTGATTTAAGGTTTAAAGGTTGTTAAACAAGTGCCTAAAGGCTGCTTGTGGTTAAAAGTCATCACCATTCTCTTAATCTCAAGTAAGAGAAAACATTTGTCTCCTGCCCGTCCCTGGGCAATGGAACATCTCCGTGTAAAACCCATTGTGTGCTTTGTTTACTGAGCAAAGAGAAAACCGCTTTTAGGAATAAGGTGGGATTTGTTGGAGCAATACTGCTAAAAGGTTTATGGAGATGTTTGCATATGCATCTCAAGGCACAGCATTTTCCTTGAACTTATTCAGGTCACAAAGATCTTTATGTCTTACTGCTGATTTACTCCCTTATGTTTAAGATGGTAAAGATAATTATCAATAAATACTAAGGGAACTCAGAGACC
>NW_016807991.1:5646289-5650533 GCF_001698545.2 Rhinopithecus bieti | reverse complement strand
GGGGGGGGGGGGGGGGGGGTTGGGGGGGGTCAGGGCATAATTTATAAAAGCCCAGGGTTTCTGGTTGGGAATACCCTTCTTTGTGAACCACTGTTTTTCACCCTTCCCCTTAAGCTCCTCTTTTCTTCCTCTGTATTCCTTCCTCTCTACCTGCCCCTTCTGGATTAAGTGTATTGCAGTAAGTACCAGTGCATTTGATATTTTCCTCCAAGGTGGACAGCAGGGCAGAATCCATTGACAAGAAGATTTCTCGATTGGATGCTGAGCTAGTGAAGTATAAGGATCAGATCAAGAAGATGAGAGAGGGTCCTGCAAAGGTAAGATAGGCAGCAACTGCTGCACAAGGTGCTGGCACAGCCTAGTTTTAGCACTTATAGAAATAGGGCCTAGTTTGGCTGGGCACGGTGGCTCATGCCTGTAATCCAGCACTTTGGGAGGCTGAGGCGGGTGGATCACGAGGTCAGGCATTTGAGACCAGCCTGGCCAACATAGTGAAACCCCATCTCTACTGAAAATACAAAAACTTAGCCGGGCATGGTGGCGGGCACCTGTAATCCCAGCTACTCAGGAGGCTGAGGCAGAAGAATCACTTGAACCTGGGAGGCGGAGGTTGCAGTGAGCAGAGACCACACCATTGCACTCTAGCCCAGGTGACAGTGTGAGACTCCATCTCAAAAAAAAAAAAAAAACACAGGACCTAGTGCAGGGGCTGTGAGCATCCCTACAGAAGAGATGCTTACAGTCTCAAGGAGAAAACATGTGAGGGTGTATCCTTTAGGGAGGAGAGTTTGCAACCAAATACGGAAGGGAGGCTGGGGATTGATCTGGTGGAAAGAGATGCTGGTCACACGTCTAAAAGCATGTACATATACTGAGAAGGTGGTCATCTGGCGAGGAAGACTAGGCTGTGCTCAAGATCAATGACTTGCCAAGCTGGTCAGGTTAGGTTGGTATATTAGACTGCTTAAAGAGTGGCCTGCTGGGAAAAACTGAACTAGGCGTCTGGGACCAGTGTTCTAATACTAACACTGTCCCTGCCATCTAGTTGTGACCTTGATAAAGTCACTTATTTTCCACTACTGTTAGGTAGAAACATAAAGTACTGCATTTAAGCACATGGAGTGTGGATATAGAACTACCTTGTTCTTTCCAGATCCATAACTTATTAACCATGTGAGCCTGGGTATCACTGAACCTCTAGTTCCCCATCTGTAAAACAGAGATAATACCTACCATACAGTATGAGGATTAAATGAGGTAACTGATGTGTACCACTATGTCTAGGATAAAGTAGTACTCAGTAAATGTAAGTTATGATAATCTGTGAAGTAATAATACCTGTTTTTCCTTCCTCATTGGAGAAGACAAATAAAATGGTCTACAGCATTCTATAGAAAAGGAAGGCTTTTCCCAGCCGTCTTAGTGGATGATGGGGAATGAAGAGCAACCAGAGGCAGGAAAGCCCATCTAGATTTGAGACAATGAAAGCCCAAACCATGGTGGTAGGAAACCAAAGAATCAGTTTGAAAGTGAGTTCTGAAATCAGCTAACAGGATGATTGTGCATGAACAAACTACAGAAAGAGGAAAGATAAGGTTGATATAAAGATTTTCAACCTAGAGAGGTGAGAGATTGGTGGGCCATTGTTACCTATTTCCAAGGTGAGATAAGGTTTAGGAGTTTGGAATTATTGAGGTTAAGTTGATAGGCTATACAAGTGAAGAATCTCCCTAAGGCAACTGGATATACAGAATCAGCACTTTTGGGGCTAGAGGCGGAGATAATATGCATTAGGAAAAGAGAAAGTAGTTCAGGACTCTGGGATGTGGGATGCAAAGACAGATAGGAGCTAAGGCTTAAAGCCTGGACCTTAGAGATACCTGTTTTGGGGAGGGGAAGAACAGAATCCAGGAGCCATTATGCCTACTACTTTGAAGAAGAGAGGAAGTAGGCATGTGAGTTTGAGGCTATGGGAAATTTCTTTTACTGTATGTGTGTTTTCCACCTTATTTTTATTAAATCTGTTTTTCTCTCCAGAATATGGTCAAGCAGAAAGCCTTGCGAGTTTTAAAGCAAAAGCGAATGTAAGTTACACATACAATTTCTTTCCCCACAGCAGGTTTAACTAAAAGAAAAATGGTCTTCCATTCCTTCAGGTTTTCATACTATTTTCTAAGCACTCTTGATTTAATTACAAATGTTCGTTGACATGTAATTAAATACAGTTAGCTGGGTTCTTCCCCGCTACGTGTTCAGCAATATCTGTTGTAACAACTTCCATCTAAATAGAACTTTTTGCCACGATGGAGATGCTCTATATCTGTGTGCTCAATACAGTAGCTATTAGCAACAAGTGGTTATTGAGCACTTGAAATGTGGCTAGTGTGACTAAGGAGCTAAAGTTTAAATTTTATTCAAGTTAAACAATTTAATTAGTCTTATATGGTTAGTGACTACTGTTTTGGACCAGATCTGTAGGGTTTTATTTATTTTAGAGTGTACCTTTTTTGTTTTTGTTTGTAAAGTTAGGAATCCTAAATGTTTGTTCCCTCCCACCATAATAAATTTAAAGATCCTTAATTTGTTTTAGGTGACTATGTCCCAATTTTGAGCAGAAGCTAACTAGTATCTTTGGTGCCTACCTCTGTGGACTGTTCAGCTGATGAGCTCCTCTGCAGGGTTATAGAGATCAGGTGTAATTAGCTATTGAGGAACCAGAAAGATTGTCAGTATCTCTCTTCCTATATTAAAATGACTTTTTATAAGATACCAGATGCCATCTTCCTCCTTTTAGATAAGATCAAATTGGAAAAAGAAATTGTAATGCCTAGACTGGTGAGAGTGTGGTGAAATGATTTACCTTCTTAATTGGTAGCATTACTAGTTTTAAGTAACCTTTTTTGTGATAAAAAGAATACAGGTTCGTTGTAGAAACTTGGAAAATACATAAATATGAACAGAAGAAAATAAAACTTACTTAGATTCTTACTGCTAGAAATAACTACCTTTAAAATGCTAATTTCTTCCAGTTTCTTTTCTCTGCTTCTGCATATGTGGTATGTGTGCATATAACTTTTTCGAAGAAATGAAATTGTAGTGTGTATATGTAGCTTTTCCTTTTCCACTTAATATCATGAGCATTTCCCTGTTCTTTTAAATATTCTTTGGAAACTTTACATTTTTTAATGAGATTATAATATTCTACCATTTGCTTGCACCATGAATGGACTATTCTTTTTTGTTTTTTTTGGACCATTCTTTTTCTAGTTGGATAGATTGTTTCCAATATTGTATAAAGAACGTAGTGACATAAGTCTTGGAGGTAATATTATAATTTGATATAAAACTTTATTTTAAAAACATTTTGAACACCAGACATTATATTAGGTCAGATGGATTACCTAATTATGGGTACAAAATTAATAAAACGCACCTGGGGCTGGCCACCGTCGCTCACACCTATAATCCCGGCACTTTGGGAGGCCAAGACAGCAGATCACTTGAGGTCAGGAGTTGGAGATCAGCCTGGCCAACATGGTGAAATCCCGTCTCCACTAAAAATACAAAAATTAGCTGGGTGTGGTTGCGTGCGCTTGTAGTCCCACCTACTTGGGAGGCTGAGGTGGGAGAATCGCTTGAACCCAGGAGGCAGAGGTTACAGTGATCTGAGACGGCACCACTATACTCCAGCCTGGGCAACAGAGCGAGACTGTCTCTAAACAAATAAATAAATAAATAAAACAAAATAAAATATGCTTGTCTTCAAGGAGTTCAAAATTCTGGAAAACCGTTCAGCTATATGTATGAAGAGCCTTAAAAATAGTTTTACCCTTTGCTCTAAGAATTTTACTTCTGTATATTTATCATACAAAATAATTATAAAGCCATACTAAGATATGCAGCAGGCCTGGCACAATGGCTCATACCTGTAATCCCAGCACTTTGGGAGGCTGAAGCAGGCGGATCACCTGAGGTTGGGAGTTCGAGACCAGCCTGACCAACATGGAGAAACCCTGTCTCTACTAAAAATACAAAATTAGCTGGGCATGGTGGTGCATGCCTGTAATCCCAGCTACTTCAGAGGCTGAGGCAGGAGAATTGCTTGAACCCAGGAGGCGGAGGTTGTGGTGAGCCGAAATGGTACCATTGCACTCCAGCCAGGGCAACGAGCGAAACTCTGTCTCAAAAAAAAAAAAATGATATGCAGCAACATAGAAAAAAGCAAATGCTATAATGTTTTTTTT
>NW_016807991.1:5642836-5644695 GCF_001698545.2 Rhinopithecus bieti | reverse complement strand
TAGTTTTTTGCCTTTTTTTCAAGTAGAGTCGGCGCTTCCCCGAATCATCCACGTAGACCTCCATCTCCTGACCTCGTGATCCGCCCGTCTCGGCCTCCCAAAGTGCTGGGATTACAGGCTTGAGCCACCGCGCCCGGCCATAAATGCTATAATGTTAAGTGGAAAATAGTGTTGTAACTAAAATACAGTCATGTGCTGCATAACAATGTTTTTGTCAATGAATGACAGAACAGACTGCATTATACCACTCTGGCCCCTATAAGGTTATAATACTGTATATTTACTGTATCTTTTCTATAGGATGTTTAGATACACAGATACCATAGTGTTACAATTGGCTACGATATTCAGTACAGTAACATGCTGTACAGGTTTGTAGCCTAGGAGCAAGCAGTAGGCTATATCATATAACTTAGGTGAGTAGTGGGCTATACCGCATAGGTTTGTGTAAATACACTCTGTGATGTTTGCACAATGATGAAATTGCCTAACAACATATTTCTCAGAACATATCCCCATTGTTAAGCGATGCATGACTGTACATGCAAAGGAAAAAGACTGGAGGGACACATCAAATGATATTTGTGTTAGAGTGATTAAATTGTTTTTGCCAATTTTCTGTGTGATATCTAATTTTAAGTTTTTTGTTTTTTTTTTTTTTTTTTTTTAAAGAAAATACTCTTATTTAGTGTGGGGATACTTTGTTCTTGAGGATTTCTGTCTGGTTCATATATTTGCCATTCTCTATTGACTCTAAAAAGGTATGAGCAGCAGCGGGACAATCTCGCCCAACAGTCATTTAACATGGAACAAGCCAATTATACCATCCAGTCATTGAAGGACACCAAGACCACGGTACTCCCAAAACATCTTTTCCTGTTATTTCATTTATTTATTCTTATTCTCTTTTCCTATGGCTTTTTAAAGACAGTTGAACCAGCTGGGTGCAGTGGCTCATGCCTGTAATCCCAACACTGGGAGGCTGAGGTGGGTGGATCACCTGAAGTCAGGAGTTCGAGACCAGCCTGACCAACATGGTGAAACCCTGCCTCTACTGAAAAATACAAAAATTAGCTGGGTGTGGTGGTGCGCACCTGTAATCACAGCTACCTGGGAGGCTGAGGCAGGAGAATTGCTTGAACCCAGGAGGCAGAGGTTGCAGTGAGCCATTGCACTCCAGCCTGGGCAGCAAGAATGAAACTGTCTCAAATAAATAAATAAATAAATAAAGACAATTTAGCCAACATGACTTTCTAAAACATTGTGTTTTCTTCTTCCTTTTCTTAGGTTGATGCTATGAAACTGGGAGTAAAGGAAATGAAGAAGGCATACAAGCAAGTGAAGATCGACCAGATTGAGGTGAGATGTATGCTAGTTTCTGCAAGAATGTGCACTAGTTTCTGAGACAATCCAAACGAGTGTGCGTGTGATAGGAATAGCACAGGAGAGGAATTGAATCTTGGGGCTGCCTTTTACTAGTAGAGTAACTTCAAGAAAGGGTACCAAACATCTCAGTTTCCTCAGATCCTAATACCACATACAGTTACAGACTGTCCCTGATTTAAGATGGTTCAACTTAACGATTTTTCAGTTTGATGATGGTGCGAAAACTATGTGTATTCAGTAGAAACCATACTTTGAGTATCCACGTAACCATTCTGTTTTTCAGTTTCCGTACAATATTTAATAAATTACATGAGATACTCAACACTTTATTATAAAATAGGCTGTTAGATGATTTTGCCCAACTGTAGGCCAATGTAAGTGTTCTGAGCACAATTAAGGTAGGCTAGGTTAAGTGATGGTTTAGTAGGTTAGGTGTATTGAATGCACTTTCTTTTTTTTTTTTTTTTTTTTTT
>NW_016807991.1:5618454-5642315 GCF_001698545.2 Rhinopithecus bieti | reverse complement strand
GCCAGGATGGTCTCGATCTCCTGACCTCGTGATCCGCCCGTCTCGGCCTCCCAAAGTGCTGGGATTACAGGCTTGAGCCACCGCGCCCGGCCTCTTTTTTTTTTTTTTGAGACGGAGTCTCACTCTGTCGCCCAGGCTGAAGTGCCGTGGCCAGATCTCAGCTCACTGCAAGCTCCGCCTCCCAGGTTTACTCCATTCTCCTGCCTCAGCCTCCCGAGTAGCTGGGACTACAGACGCCCGCCACCTTGCCCGGCTAGTTTTTTTTGTATTTTTTAGTAGAGACGGGGTTTCACCTTGTTAGCCAGGATGGTCTCCATCTCCTGACCTCGTGATTCACCCGTCTCGGCCTCCCAAAGTGCTGGGATTACAGGCTTGAGCCACCGCGCCCGGCCCTGAATGCACTTTCTATTTAAGATATTTTGAACTTACGATGGGTTTATCAGAATGTGACCCTATCATAAGTCGAGAAACTTCTGTATTATGAGGATGAAATAAATGAGCTAGTATATCTACACGCACAATGCCTGGGCCATAATAAGCATCCAGTAGTTACTTTTAACTAATGCAATGATACTTAGTCTGTTTCTTCAGTGGTAGAGTAGTGATGTTGTTGCCTTTTCCCAGGATTGTCATGAGTGTTAAATGAAGGTATGTAGGTAAAGTGTATGTAAAGTGTTTAGCCCAACTCCTAGTGTAGTAGACTTGGTTCCCTTTTCTAGTAATTCTCTTTAGATTTTTAATAATGATGTCATTAGTTCCTTATAGTTAGCATTTTTTATTGGAATTGGGTTTTGACCAGGGAGATGAGCCCTAAGAGCTTGGCAGCTCTCAGCTGTCAGATGAACAGCCCAGGTGGCAAGAAGAGATGGCAGAGGGAGTGAGTGGTGACTGGTCAGAGGAGAGAGGCTTCCTTTCTGCATACAAAATGGTGCTCTTGACCTTTACCCCCTAACTAGAATGTCCATTTCCTTGAATTCAGGGACTTGATTTTGTTTACTACTATGTCCCCAGTGCCCACAACAATGCCCCGCCATAGTTGGTGCTCAGAAAGTGTTTGATGGTTGATGAATCAGAGACTGTAAAAGGAGATAAAGCCAAAAAAAAAGGTGGGGGAGAGAAAGCTGTACGGCCTGATTCAAGCAGTGTTTGTTGGGTGAGCAGTTACTACATACCAGGCATTTTATTGCCACTGCAAAGGTATTCTCTGATAATGCTGATCTTTAGTAAGAGTGAAGGCAGGCCGGGCGCGGTGGCTCACGCCTGTAATCCCAGCACTTTGGGAGGCCGAGGCAGGTGGATCACGAGGTCAGGAGATCGAGACCATCCTGGCCAACACGGTGAAACCCCATCTCTACTAAAAATACAAAAAAAATTAGCTGGGCATGGTGTGGTGGCGGGTGCCTGTAGTCCCAGCTACTCAGGAGGCTGAGGCAGGAGAATGGCGTGAACCTGGGAGGCAGAGCATGCAGTGAGCGGAGATCGCACCACTGCACTTCAGCCTGGGCGACAGAGTGAGACTCTGTCTCAAAAAAAAAAAAAAAAAGTGAAGGCATTTCTCCCCTCTCTTATTTTTTTATTTTTTCAAGCACCCCTCTTAGGTTGCCTTGGTCTCTAATCCTCCACAAGTGTCTGCATGCATGGAATTAAATGATGTGATACTCTCTAAGAGCTTCACTGATAGAAGTGTTCTGTGTATGCTTGTCTTTATTTTTTTTTTTTTGGTTTTTTTTGAGACAGAGTCTCGTTCTGTCACCAAGGCTGGAGTGCAGTGGTGTGATCTCCACTCACTGCAACCTCCGCCTCCTGGGTTCAAGCGATTCTCCTGCCTCAGCCTTCCAAATAGCTGGGGTTACAGGTGCCCGCCACCACGCCCAGCTAATTTTTGTATTTTTTTGTAGAGATGGGGTTTCACCATTTTGGCCAGGCTAGTCTCAAACTCCTGACCTCAAGTGATCCGCCCGCCTCGGCCTCCCAAAGTGCTGGGATTACAGGCGTGAGCCATCACTCCCAGCCATCTTTTTTTGTATAATATCATTTGCCATTAAAATATAATGAAATGCAATGGTATTTTCTGCTTTTAGGGTTCCTTGTGTTTTAATTAAAGCTATTTAATAGGAACAAAAGAGAAACTTTGGTCTTTGTGAATGCTTTGTATGTCTCTTCGTCTCTCACCTGTGGTTGTCTGTCTCCCTGCCTAATTATCCTTTTCCTGTCCTCCAATAGATTGCCAGCATGACAGGTGGAGAGCCCCTTTAACTCTTTTGGTGTGTATGTGTCTTTAGTTAGATCTGAATTTTTTGGTTAGATTTATTTTCCTAAAATGCTTTACTTGGAAAATATTTTCATTGTTTTATAGCCTTAACTTTTTATTTTGCTGTTGTGTGCGTGTAGGTCTGTTTTTCTTTTGCTTTTTTCAGTTTCTGCATATCACTGCGTCAACGTTCTTTTTAGCTTAGTGCTTATATTTTTTTATATTGCTTTTGTTTGTTTATACAATAGAAAACCAGCTAATTGTGGGATGAATTTTTTCTGTGTCTATCCTGGAGTCTTGCTAGGAATCCTATTCATAGATGATCTGGGAAGATGTGTCTTGATGTGTAATGCTATTGTATAAGCTTGACTTGATTAGCTTTCTCTCTGTTATTTTCATTGTCTTTTAATTATTACTCAGCCAGTGCTTCTCTGTGTAGCAGAGTGTTAAATATGCATATAATGTGGCAGTTTGGTACTTGGAAATACAGAAAATCAAAGTTTAAAAAAAAAAATTTCCCCTCCATTTTACTATCCTTTTCACCTTTATGGGGGTCAGGAAGGAATTTTCTTTTTTCTTTTTTGCTGTTGCCCAGGCTGGATTATAGTGACTCAGTCTCAGCTCACCGCAACCTCCGCCTCCCAGGCTCAAGCCATCCTTCTGCTTCAGTCTCCCGAGTAGCTGGGACTACAGGCATGCACCATGCCCAGCTGAATTTTGTATTTTTTGTGGAGATGAGGTTTTGCCATGTTCCCCAGGTTGGTCCCAAACTCCTGAGCTCAAGCGATCCGCCCACTTTTGCCTTCCAGAGTGCTGGGATTACAAGCATAAGCTACTGCACCCGGCAGAATTTTCAAATGTCTTGCATTGCGTAGAAATTCTGAAGGATAAATGGTGCTGATTTGGTCCTTTTGCTTTATCAACACTAGTTCTATTCCTGTCTGTGTGAAATTTTAGTATATGAAGAGTGTATTGTTCTGCACATAATTAACACAGTAAAATATATATAGTATTAGGTGCTTAGTGTTTTACATATATTATTGTAATAAATCCTTACAATAACCGCAGTGAGAATATGGCTATTTTATTTATTTATTTATTTTCGAAATGGAGTCTCGCTCTGTCGCTCAGGCTGGAGTGCAGTGGCGCGATCTCGGCTCACTGCAACCTCTGCCTCCCGGGTTCAAATGGTTCTCCTGCCTCAGCCTCCTGAGTAGCTGGGATTATAGGCGCATGCTGCCATGCCGAGCTACTTTTTTGTATTTTAGTAGAGATAGAGTTTCACTGTGTTGCCCAGGCTGGTCGCAGACTCCTGAGTTCAGGCAGTCCACCCGCTTCGGCCTCCCAAAGTGCTGGGATTACAGGCGTGAGCCACCGTGCCTGGCCAGATATGGCTATTAATAATTCCATTTTACAAATGAGGAAAATAAGGCTTAGAGACATTACTTCTCATTGAGTAATGGCAAAATTGAACTTGGGTATATCTGACTCCAGAGTCTCACTCCTAACCATTATACCAGCTGCCCTTTGTTATGCTATACCACTTCTTAGATTGGTTTCACATTACAATTTACCCTTGAACAGCAAGTGCAGTTTGAACTGCACAAGTCACTTATATGCAGATACTTTTCAACCAAACAAGGATCGAAAATAGAGTATTTGCAGGATGCGAAACCACCCATATGGAGGGCCGACTGGGGATTTAGGTATGGGCAGATTTTGGTATAGGCAGACATCCTGGAACCAATCCCTTGCGTGTACCAAGGGACAACTGCATTTTTAGCCTTGTAGTAATCTCCCAGTTAAGCACAGGTAGATTATTCACACATGATCTATGCCCTTGGTCCATTTTTTTCACCAGCCTTGTCTTGGCTGTGACACCTATCATGATTCCCTTTCTGATTCTCCACCCAGGGTGGGCCATGTACAACTCACTTTTTCTACCACTTCAGTTGTTTCTACTCTTGCCTCCTTTCTCTACACAATGTAATCTGTCTTTGACTGACTTGAGAAGAATAATTTGCTTGTCTCAATAACCTCCCTGTCTTCATTAACTAGAAAATGATTGATAGTTTAGATCAAGATAGTTGCTTGATTTAATGTTTCAAGTAAAACTTTCTGTAATAGTAGACAGCTAGACAGCTGACAATCATCTATTCTCACATAGGACTTTGGGCTTCCATGAGGCACTTTAAAATCAAATCCAGCCGGGCATGGTAGCTCATGCCTATAATCCCAGCACGTTGGGAGGCTGAGGCGGGCAGACCACCTGAGGTTGGGAGTTCGAGACCAGCCTAACCAAGATGGCAAAACCCCATCTCTACTGAAAATACAAAAATTAGCCAAGCATGGTGGTGCACACCTGTAATCTCAGCTACTTGGAGGCTGAGGCAGGAGAATTGCTTGAACCCGGGAGGTGAAGGTTGCAGTGAGCTGAGATTGCACCATTGCACTCCAGCCTGGGCGACAGAGTGAGACTCCATCTCAATAAATAAATAAATAAATAAAGTAAAAAATAAAGTGAGAGATCACCAATTCTATTCTTTATTTTTAAGTTCACATTTTGCCACCAAAATAGGCGGGGATTATGTGGGTCAGTAACATTCATAGTTATTGTTAAAGGAAGTCTTTGGGCTTGTGGTTTTTAATTCTTTAAGCATTCTCTCATACTTTTAATTAGAAGGGATGTTTAAGAGTTACTTGAACCTGTCCTTTAGAGGAGTGTCTGCTCAGTTGTTGACATTAAAAAATTGCTAGCCAAAGACTGGGCTAGGGGAGGTGAACTAACAGTTTTTGAGAACTGTTTATGTGCTTGGCGTTTTACATACATTATCTTTTAAAAAATTGCTCATGTCTAGATTCAAAGGAGAATGTAGGGGAAAGGGGTACTTAGAAGAAAATGGTAAATAAGAGAAAATCCTCTCATATATATTTCCATAGGATTTACAAGACCAGCTAGAGGATATGATGGAAGATGCAAATGAAATCCAAGAAGCACTGAGTCGCAGTTATGGCACCCCAGAACTGGATGAAGATGATTTAGAAGCAGGTAAGTTATGAGAAAAGTAATGTATATTTAGTTTTGGAGTCCAAAAGGAACAACTGCCTGGGACCTTTTCCCAAATGCTAGTGAAAATTTCTATCAGGATTTCCTGAAGGTTAGTTTACAGTACAGTCCCTGGGCAAAGAGCTTGTGAGGCAGCCACATCAGATTGTATACTCCACCAACAACAGTGGGATGGATCAACTCTGAAGGAAGTCCAGGTACAGGCTGACCTGGTGCTTAGTATCTGTAAGTATCCTCCACATGGCCTTTCCTTGCTATATTCCTTTTGATTTTGTTCTATCTGTTTTCCTAGTTGGAGTCCTCTCCCTCAGAACAGCAAAACCAATTAAGAAACAATAATTAGGGCCAGGCACCCTAATCCCAGCACTTTGGGAGGCCAAGGTAGGCGGATCCACTCAAGCCCAGGAGTTCGAGACCTGGCTGAGCAATGTGGCGTGACCCTATCTCTATAAAAAATACAAAAATTACCCAGGCATGGTGGTGTGTGCCTGTGGTCCTAGCTACTCAGGAGGCTGAGGTGGAAGGATCACTTGATCCCAGGAGGTAGAGGTTCCAGTGAGCTGAGATTGCACCACTGCAGCCTGGGCAGCAGAGTGAGACCTTTCAAAAAAAAGAAAAAAAGAAATAATCGTTGGCAAATAATTAGTGTGCATCTACTCTATACCAGGTACTCTACTAGGTGGTGAAAATTTAGCACTGAATAAAAATGCAGTCCCTACATTCATGAAGCTTCTCTAGCAGTGGAAGACATAAATGGTTTGCTTCAAGTAATTAATTACTAGAGCACGGACTATAGGCAAGAAGTATGGGGTAGCATGGGAGCACATACTAAGGGACTCTAACCTAGTTAGTAGTGGGAGAGAGGCATGGGACCTGAAGGATGAGTAGGGAAGCATGAAAAAATGAGAAGGGTTGTCAAATGGCCTCAGGGAGAGCAGTCTGGAAGCTGCAGTCTGGAAGCTATTGCAATAGCCATTTAAGAGATGATGGTGGCCGAGACTAGCTAGGGTGATGGTAGCAGAAACAGACAGAAGTGGACAGATTGAAGACATCTTAGAAAATTGAGTGGGCAAGACTTAATGATTGGTTGGATGTAGAAGAAGTGGGAGGTGTCAAGGGTGGCTGTCAGTTTCTAGCATGAGTAACTGGGTAGATGACAGAACCATTCCACACTGAATTTCTATTGTGTGATTCCCCTGTTACATTACTGCTGCTGCTTTCCTGCTCTGTCCATGGTCTTTTTTTGCCTAGAACCTTTTAATTTATTTATTTTTTAATTTCCCATCTTCAGTTGCCCCTGATGAGTCTCTGCCTGCTATTGTCATTCCTCTTGGGTACTTCCAACTCATTTTACCACAGACTTATTTTTGGAGTCTGATTTCATGTAATGGTCACATGGCATACAACAATCTCACGCCCTCTTCACTGCCTTCTTTCAAGTCCATCGATAAATGAGAGAATTTATTAGCTGCCAGTTTTCTTGGTTACATTTTTTTAAAATGTTGACTGTTTCAATCTCAGAGTTGGATGCACTGGGTGATGAGCTTCTGGCTGATGAAGACAGTTCTTATTTGGATGAGGCAGCATCTGCACCTGCAATTCCAGAAGGTGTTCCCACTGACACAAAAAACAAGGTGAAAGGTTTTTCTGTTTATATTTCAATGCAAAATAGCAAAGGCTTTATGCTTGACCATAAGTCTGGGAATCTAAAAGGTAGTCTTACATTAGAACAAAGAAAGACAGTCCTGGTCATTATTTTGTGAACTCTTGAAGGTCTGGTTTTTCTGCATTGGATGATGAACTGACTACATAAACAGTGTCACTGAGGCTCAGGAATATTTTTATACAAGGACAATTTCTGTAACATACATAATCACCCTTGTTGTGAGCTGGCACTGGGTACCATTGATGGGTCTTAGACATTTCCCGTAAAAGCGTAAGCAACACATGCATGAGACTTGCTAGGCAGCAGTGAAAAAGTCTCACTCTCCATACACACCAGTTAATTACTGGCTGGATTTTTAATTTTATTTTCCTTTCTTTTTCTTTTTTTTTCCTATACACACAGGAGTTTAGAATGGGTGGATTTTCTAAACTATGGATTAATAATTTAAGCATAAAACTTAATGTAGAAAGATTCTAATTTAAGGCAAAAGAATCAGAACACCTGGCACTAAGTATGACTAATTACTTAGCTGTTGTAAGCTTTTCTTTTCCTTGCATCTGTAAAATACAGATAATTACAGGTATCTCATGTAATTGTTGTGCAAGCAAATTAGATCTTGTATGTAAAGGACTTTGCAAACCTAAAGCTCTGTCCAAATCTACATGGTTGTCTTTTTTCTTTTTTTTTTTTTTTTTTTTTTGAGGCAGAGACTCATTCTGTCACTCAGGCTGGAGTGCAGTAGCGTGATCTCAGCTCACTGCAACCTCTGCCCCCCTGGTTCAAGCAATCCTCGTGCCTCAGCCACCCAGATAGCTGGGATTACAGGTGCGCGCCACCATACCCGGCTAATTTTTGTATTTTTAGTAGAGACGGGATTTTACCATGTTGGCCACAACTGGTCTCAAACTCCTGGTCTCAAGCGATCTGCCTGCCTCAGCCTCCCAAAGTGCTGGGGTTACAGGCGTGAGCCACTAATAATGACAACCAAGCTGAGCACAGTGTGACTTTGAGCAAAATAGCAGAAATTTATGTCTTCTTTTTGAACCTCATCAGTTTTTCCTATGTGTAAAATGTGAGAGCAAAGGGCAGGGAGGAGGTAATTTCTTAGGTCCATTATTGCTGGTTTCTGTGAGTGTGCATCTTCCTCTATTGTATCCCTCCCTTCTCTGTTGAGCCTGGGATAGTCTTGCCTTTCTGAACTGCCCACTCCTCCCCGACCTCTCTGGCAACTTCAAGGTCCCAAGTCCATGGGTTACTTTTTCTCAGCAACCCATGAAATCATTTTTATTAACACTACCATAGCCCACCTTGTTAATTTCCTAGTAACAAGTCCCTGAAGCATCTATGTTATTTCCACTTTGAGAAGGTCACAGATTCCTGAGTTATATATGCTATGGATATATTGGGGTTTTGTTGTTGTTGTTGTTGTTTTATCTTTTTGAGATGGAGTCTCGCTCTGTCACCCAGGCTGGAGTGCAGTGGCATAATCTCTGCTCACTGCAACCTCCACCCCCTGAGTTCAAGCAATCCTCCCACCTCAGCCTCCCAAGTAGCTGAGATTACAGGCAAGCTTCACCACGCCTGGCTAATTTTTTGTGTTTTCAGTAGAGATGGGGTTTCACCATGTTGGTCAGGCTGGACTCGAACTCCTGACCTCAAATGATCCACCTGCCTCAGCCTCCCAAAGTGCTGGGATTACAGGTGTGAGCCATCATGCCCAGCCTGTTGTTGTTTTTAAAGTAAAGGAATAAAAGAATGGCTGCTCCATAGGCAGAGCAGCCCTGGTGTTCATTGATAGTGGTATCACTGCCTATGATTATATAAAGCATGATAAGGAAGTGACTGCCTATCCAAGGGCACTGCTCCTTCAAGGATTTGGGAGGCTAAGAAAGGCATTGGTCCACATTAGGGATCAGTGTGAAAATGCAAATCTGGAGGCAAGGACCCACTGCTCAACCTTTCCTTTTTGACCCTCCCAGCCTCCTTTTCCCCTTTCCAGGTTTACTCTTAGATTTCCCTTTCTCCCTCTTTCACTCTCTTTCCTCTGTGGAGGAGTCCCCTTTTGGCCCTTTCTAGTTGTCTTCTTATCACTTCCTCCTTTTCCTTTCATGAAAAAGCTCATTCTCATCTTATGAGTGGGATTTTGGTTTTGATTGATTAAATACTTGGAAATGAGTTTTAACTATTAAATGTTTGTAATCCTTTTTTTTTTTTTATCAAATGGAAAAAATAGTGGCACTAAACATTGCTTCCTTTTTACAGGATGGAGTTCTGGTGGATGAATTTGGATTGCCACAGATCCCTGCTTCATAGATTTGCATCATTCATCTTGTAAAACAAACACATATTACGGGACTAGGAAATATTTATCTTTCCAAATTTACCATAACAGATTTAGGTTTCTTTCCTTTCTTTGAAGGAAAGTTTAATTCCATTGCTCTTTTATTTTTTCCATTAAGAGACTCATTGCTTGGGAAATGCTTTCTTTATACTAAAATTTGATTCCTTTTTTTCTTATGAAAAACAAACTCAGTTTAAAAGTATCTTTAGCTCGTATGACTTGTTTTCATTCATTAATAATAATTTGAAATAAAACTAAGGAAATGGAATCGTAAAAATCTATGACAGTGTAACTCTACAGTCTCAAAATGACCTGATAAATTGATAAGACAAAGATGAGATTATTGGGGCTATTCATATTATGATTCAGAATCATTTTCTATTGTGGTATTATAGGTTGGTTAAAGTGATGGCCTTTTGATGAGTTTTATTGTGTCTTGTGAACAAGTTATTACTGTGTCCATTATTGGAATGGAATTATCACTACTGTATCATGAGTGGGTATTTCGATTCTATGGTTCCCTCAGTATTACATGTTGACTTGTAATCAATAATGAATATTTCTTGATATTTAATGTATAGGACATTTATTTATACTCAATAAATATTTTTCAAAAGGATATCATTTTAATAATATCACTTCAGCTTAAAACCTCTACTGCGGAAACCAAATTTATTAGAATTTTAATGTCATTTCAGCCTAGAACTCCACTACAGAAACCAAACTAAGCAGTAGCATTGTGAGGAAAGAGCAAGGAACAATCTGGGCTTGGGCCCTGGGTCTACCATTTACTAACTACTGAATAGTCTATTCAACTTCTCTAACCTTCTGTTTCCTTATTAGTAAAATCATGCTTAACTCACAGAGCTTTTGTGAGGAATAATTGAGATAATGGTCATAAGTACCTTGTTAACTGCAAGGGGCTTTTCTCATATGAGGGATTGTTAACAATAAAAAAGAAACGGCTTCATTCTTTTCTTGGAAGGTGCCTGGAGTGCTACAGCAAGTTCAAACTCCTGCCCAATTTCAGGGTCTTTAATGATCTTGTCCTCCCTTCCTTACTCAACTTGTTGCCAACTGCATTCCCCTCCAGCCTTGCTGGGTGCCTCACAGTGCCATGTGCACCTGACTCTCATGTGTCTGCAGATCATACCAATGAACATTTACGAACACCAGCTTTGTAGAAGTCTGTACCAGCCCAGGGGTTACCAAGAACAATCACAGTTCCTCTCTTCAGGAGTTCTTGTCTAGTTATAAGTGGGGATGAGATAACGTATGTAACCTTCTCCCATCTCCAACCTCACCTTCTCAAGAAGCCTTCCAGAGGGAGCAAACATTATAGTATTCATCATTACCTTCTTGAAACCTTTCTTGGCTTTTCTATGAGTTCTGAGTTTTCTTCTAATCTGGCCCACTTATTCTCTTATATAGACACCTCTTTGTTAGCCCCTTGAATATTTTCTTCCATTACAGTTCCAATCTGTATTCTCCTTGAGAAATCTCACACCCATGATATGAACTATTACCTATGCACTAATGACTCAAAATGACTGTCACTAGCCTAGACTTCTTATCCTTATTTTCAGTTCTAGGCATTTCCACTTAAATGCCCCATCGTTACCTAGAATCTAACATATCCAAATAAAGCTCATTATCTTGGGGTTCACTGTCAGCAAACATTTCTCTTTGATTTCTTGTCTTGCTTAGTGTTACCAGTGACTCATATATTGCCCATTTTAGTGGGTGATATTTAGCCCTCTAGCTAGACCACATTAGTGCATTGGATACGAGTGAGCAATCATTCTACCTAAATCTCCACTCTTTGGCTTTTGTGACAGTACTCTCCGGTTCTCCTGTTCCTCTATTCCCTCTAAGGCTTCTTTCTGAAATCCTCAACTCTCTAACTGTAATGTTACTGCTCCTCTGGATTCTAGCTTTTACCCACCAAACTTCTTTCTCTGTTCACTTATATTTAGTGATCTCAGCTATTCTCATGGCTTTAACTGTTAACTTCCAAATCTATACTTCTATCCCTGAACTTGCCCCTGAGTTTCAGAATCTTTATATCCAGCTGTTTGCCTAACAATTATTTGGATGTTCCAGAAGCCCACAAGCACCTCACATTCAAATGACTGAAACAGCCTATCACCTTTCCTCAGACCTGAATTTCCTGCTGCTTTTTCCCTGTCTCATGATGGGAGCTGTGAGACAGGGAAACTATTGTCTCACGCTGGGAGGCTGTGAGGCTAATGGAACTATTATCCTCCTATCATTCAAAACAGAAAACGCTTGAGTTGTCCTTGATGCCTACATTTTGGCTACACAGTCAATTATCCTGAAACCCTGCTTTTAATCCCTGTTTCTCAAATCCAACTCCTCCTCTCCTTCTCTCAACTCTCCCTGGCCTAGATGTCTCTCACCTGGTCTTTTGGAATGTCTTCTCTTCTTGCATAGTTTCACTTCCTTGACTACACTGATCACATATAGCTACTCTTACCTTTCTAAAATACAAATCTGACTTAAATTCTTTGATGGTTCTCTAATAATTCCACCAGGGCATAAAAAGCTGCCAATGACCTGGCCTCTGCCTATCTGTAATGGTTTATTGCCTAGTCTTTTCAGAACAGCATTTCCTTTCTTTCAAGGGAACTGCTCCCCCATTTCAACTATGTGATTATTGGGAACATGCCAATTTTAGAGTAGTACTGTTCTTATCCTTCCAAGCTATGGAAGTGTGTATGTGATCATACTGTGTCTATCAGAGTCCATACCTCAGATTTTCTAAATAGAAAGTAGGGAAATTGCTTTTTTCCTTTTTTTTTTTTTTTATTCTTTTACTGTTTGTCAGTATGAGAGATTGAAGCCAGAGAGGAGCCAAGATGAGAGACAGAATGAAAGACTGTCCATGGCACTTAGCTCTGAATTGTGATCCTTGACATTCCAAGTCTCTACAACTCTGTTCTGTGAGGTATTTGAGGATTCTGCAAATAAACTTTACCCCCTTTTCTGCTTAAACTAGTTGGCAATGGGTTCCTGTCACTTGCCGGTAAGAGACAGAATAATTGCTTTGCAGCTTGTGTCATGTCACACTTTTCAATTTTGTGATCTAGTAAGTGTTCTGCGTCTAGTCCCCCCACATCCACCATACAGCCATGATTCCTTGCCTCTTCATGGTTTCTCCTACCTGAAGCTTCCTTATGTCTTTGTCATTCTGCTAATTCTTCCTGTATTGGGGAAAGGCCAAAGAGCATGCCCTGGTCTGCGTCAATACCAGTGAATTAAAGGAAAGTGGAAGGAGTGAGTCCTGTATTAGAAAGCCCTAGGCACTATAAAGCCTGTGATCATCACTCCTATACTACCACCAGACAACCTCGCTGGTCAATATTTCACCTGTTAACTGCTAGGAAAGAGCAGAATTGAGTGCAGGGGGTCCTAGGTTTTAATCTGTCAGTGCTGAGAGTTTAGCAGGAATGGGGAAGGAGATTGGAATGATTCCATATAGTAAAAGTTTGGCATTTCTATCATCCATATCCCTTAGCTTTCCTTTTGTGTTTTCTTATAGTTATGTCACCAAGAGAGTTATTAGAAATACTGATGCCTGGGTCCTACCCCTATAGATTCTGATATAATAGATCTGGATACAGTGTGGGCATTTGGATTTTTAAAAGCTCCCCAGGTACTTAAGTGTATCCAAAGTTAACCACTGCTCTGTGGTGCCTGATCAGTCTGAACCTATTTTCATGGTTAAGCATTCTGGACTGTTAACATCAATTTCTGCAGTGAAGGAGTAGGCAATGACTGCCCTAAGGTAAAGTTTTTCGTCCATGGAATGAATTGGGAAGTATTCAGTATTCCCTCCTCCTGTATTTTTTGGAAGAGTTTGTGAAGGATTACTGTTCATTCTTCCTTGATTTGGTAGAATCATTTGGGCTTAGGCTTTTCCTTATGGGAAGTTTTTAAAATTACTGATTCAGTCTCTACTTATTATAGGTGTATTCAGATGTTCTATTTATTCTTGAGTAGTCTGTGTCTTCCTAGGAATTTTTCCACTTCATCTTAAGTAATCTAATTTGTTGGCATACAGTTCATAGTATTCCCTTTTGATCCTTTTTATTTCTGTAAACGTGGGTAGTAATGCCTACGTTTTCATCCATAAATTTAGTAATTTCAGTTTTTCTCCTTTTTTCTTGATTATTCTCCCTAAACATTTGTCAGTTTTATCACTTTCTCACTTTTGTTCAATGAACTCTGTTGATTTTTTTCTGTTCTTTTTCTATTTCAATAATTTCTGGTCTTTTATTATTTCTTTTCTTATACATGCTTTGGTTTAGTTTACTTCTTTTTTTCTTTTTTCTTTTTTGTGGAGACAGGGTCTCACTCTATTGCCCAGGCTGAAGTGTGGTGGTACAGCCACGGCTCACTGGAGTCTCAACCTCCAAGCAGTCCTCCCCACTCAGCCTCCCTAGTAGCTGGAACTACAGACATGTGCTATCATGCCCAGTTAATTTATTTTTTTAATTTTTAGTAGGGATGCGGTATCCCTATGTTGCCCAGGCTAGTCTGAAAGTCCTGGCCTCAAGCGATCCTCTCACTTTGGCCTCCCAAAGTGCTGGGATTACAGGTATGAACCACCTCCACGCCAGCCCTGTTATTCTTTTTCCAATTTCTTAAGGTGGAAGGTTAGGCTATTGATTTGTGATTTTTCTTCTTTTTTATTAATAAACTTTTTTTTAGAGTTTTGGGTTCACAGCAAATTGAGTGGAAAACACAGAGAGCTCCCATATAACACACAACCTTCCCACTATCAGCTTCCCTCACCACAGTGGTATGTTGCAGTGAATCTACATTAACACATTATTATCACACGAAGTCTGTAGTTTACATTAGTGTTCACGCTTGATGTACATTCTATGGGGTTTTTTGTTGTTTTTTGCTTGAGATGGGGTCTCACTGTAGTGTTACCCAGGCTGGAGTGCAGTGACAGGATCTCAGCTCACCACAAGCTCCGCCTCCCGGGCTCAAGTGATCCCACCTCAGCTTCCTGAGTAGCTGGGACCTCAGGCGCATGCTATCATGCCCAACTAATTTTTGTATTTTTAGTAGAGATGGGTTTTCACCACGTTACCCAGGCTGGTCTTGAACTCCTGGGCTCAAGCGATCCACTCACCTTGGCCTCCCAAAGTGCTGGGATTTCAGGCATGAGCCACCATGCTAGTGATTCTATGGGTTTTAACAAATGTAATGACATGTATCCCCCATTGTAGTATCATGCAGCATAGTTCACTGCCCTAGCAGTCCTCTGTGCTCTGCCTATTCATCCTTCTCTCCCCTTTAACTTCTGTCAACCACTGATCTTTTTACTGTCTCTAATTTTGCCTTTTCCAGACTGTTACATAGTTGGAATCAAACAGTAAATAGTCTTTTCAGATTGCCTTCTTTCACTTAGCAATATGCATTTTTCTCCATGTCTTTTCATGGCTTGATAGCTCATATGGATTTGGGGTTTTTTTGTTGTTGTTGTCTTGTGTTTTTGAGACAGGGTCTCGCTCTGTCACCCAGGCTGGAGTGCTATGGTGGTCTTGGCTCACTGCAGCCTCCACCTCCTGAGCTCAAGTGATCATCCCACTTCAGCCTCCTGTGTAACTGGGACTACAGGCACACACCACCAAGCTTGACTAATTTTTGTATTTTTGGTAGAGACTGGATTTCGCCATGTTGCCCAGGCTGGTCTTGAACTCCTGGACTCAAGCAACCCACCTGCTTTGGCCTCCCAAAGTGCTGACATTACAGGCATGAGGCACCACGCCTGGTCTTTGATTTTCTATTTTTTTTTTTTTAAGAGATAGTATCTCGCTATGTTGCCCAGGTTGGGCTTGAACTCACCTGGGCTCAGACAATCCTTCTGCCTTGGCCTCCCAGGTATTTGAGACTACAGGTAAACACCACCATGCTGGCTTCATTTGTTTTGGGCACTGAATAATACTCCATTATCTGGAGTTCTTTTTCAAATATAAGTGTTTACAGGTATACATTTCCATCTGAGTACAGCTTTCACCATCTGCCACAAGCTTTAGTATGTCGGTGAAGTAGTTTGTATAGGAAAGGCAAGATAAACCCTTGCTTACTTTCATTTATTCACAAGTTTTGAAAATAATGAGTAGGTTCTGTAGTGTGCCAATTATGAATTTGCTTTCAGTTCTACATTTATCCTTTTTGTTTGCTCTGTGAAATTGACTTGGGTCTTTTAAGTTATTTCTTTGCCAGCTGGCAGATATTAAACCTTGTCAGCAGAGGGCACTGGAGAGATACTGCAGGAGGAAAGGGTTTTGGCTCCTGTTTCTGGTTTCAGTGTGGCAGGCTTCTGTGGTCTGGACTTCTTCAGTGGCTTCTGCAATGCACTGGCTTCTTCAGTGCCTGGCTATGGCACTACATAGTGACCAGTTGTCAGTAACTTCTCCTAGCACTCCCCGCAGATGGTTTGTAGTAGAGTATCTCTGGTGAGACACCTCCCCAAGGATGGCGTCAACCAGCACTCCAGAAGAAAAATGTCTGGCAACTTCCATGCCATCCAGTGAGCCACAGACCTTTTCTCTTAACAAGGTCTGCATGCCAGCTCTGGTCTCAGCTCTTCCTTTGACACTCTTATCTCAGCCCTAGCTGCTCCTTATATATGCTAATCCTGTTTTGGAATTATCTTGCTTGTTTACTAGTCAATCTATTATTATTCCAACCCCCTAATATACTTAATAAACCTTTAAATAAAACTTATTTTTTTAAAAATGTAATTCCTGTTCAAAAAGTAGGGTTCCTCTCTCCTGATTGGACCCAGACTGATACACCTGGTAATTTCTAAAGGTGACTACAAGGTTTGATGAGCTAACCTGTCAAAATTAAGGATGTTCAACAAAGGACAAAATTAATAAACTTAATAGAATAGAAGACAATTTAAATGTCTAAAACTGACCATAGATACCAGCAATATACAAGAGACCATCAGAAAAAAAAAAAGGCAGTGGATATGGAGAAGCAGTTTTTAAAAGATCAGGAAATGTTTGGGGCGGCGCGGTGGCTCACGCCTGTAATCCCAGCACTTTCAGAGGCCTAGGCGGGCGGATCACCTGAGGTCGGGAGTTCAAGACCAGCCTGGCCAATAGAATGAAACCCCCATCTCTACTAAAAATACAAAAATTAGTCGGGCGTGGTGGTGGGTGCCTGTAATCCCAGCTATTCGGGTGGCTGAAGCATAAGAATCGCTTGAACCCGGGAGGCGTAGTTTGCAGTGAGCAGAGATCGCGCCACTTCACTCCAGCCTGGGCGACAGAGCGAGACTCAGTCTCAAAAAAAAAGAAAAAAGTTTGGAGCCAGGAGTGATGGCTCACGCCTGTAAGCCCAGCACTTTGGGAGGCCAAAGCGGAAGGATCGCTCGAGGCCAGGAGTTGTAGACCAGCCTAGGCAACATGGCGAAACCGTCTCTCCTAAAAATAGCTGCGCATGGTGGCTCGGCCTGTAGTTCTAGCTACCCCGGGGGCTGAGGCGGGAGGATTACAGACTGAAGCTATAGTGAGCCATGATCGGACCACTGCACTCAAGCCTGGGTAAGGCAGCAAGACCCTCTATCAAAAAAGAAAGAAAACCACGATGATTACGCAAGTCGCCAACCTCTCCCTCCCGCGATTGTTGCTATTTCCATCCAGCTACTAGTCTCCTCCTCCCGCCCGACACCTGGTGCGTCTATCTGACGTCACGAACGCGCCACACAGATTCGGGCTGCGCAACCTCTGTGGCCATCTACACGACGCGCAGATGCGAATATTCTCGCGGCGCCGGAAGTCCGGAGCACGTGATCTGGTGACAGTGCTCGCTTGGCTGTACGACTCGATCTAGGTTTTGCGGCACGGGATGGCGGAGGCGCCTCCTGTCTCAGGTATTATCCCGGCCCGAGCGGGACTGGGCCCCTTTCAGGGAACGGAAATTGGGTCAGTGACGAAGTTCTAGGGCCCCAGCTACTCATATCGCGAGAGTAGCGCATGCTAGGGCTGGGGATAGTGGCTCGGAAGGGCCAAGCTCCGCTCATCGTGCGTTCATAGATCTCTCTTCTCTTGGACTAGGTGGTGAAGCCCAGTAACTGGGTTTAGGAGGAGAAGAGGACTTGTCCCGGCGCTGCAAGTCGGTGTGGGTGTACTGCCCTCCCACAGGCTCTTTCTGGGGCAGCGGCGCACTGACCTTCGACAGGCGGGCGTCGGCCAGGTCACAGCCCGTGACGGTGGCGGGCTCTTGACGTGTAGGGTGTGGTGTGCTCATACTGCCTGGAGTGGTGGCGTGGGCGCGAGCCGAACTCCAGTAGTTTAGAGTCTCAGCCTGCTGCGAACCTAGTGTGACTCAGTCTCAGTCTCCTCATCTGTCAGGTGGGAGTAGATGAGTTAATTCCTGTGATGGCTCCCGCCCTGTACTGTACCTATTCTATAATTGTTCACTCACTCCCCCTCTTGGAGTTGCCTCAGTGTGTAGTGACAGCCTCATTTGTTCGTTAATATAACATCCATTTCCTCAGGTGTTCCATAGATCAGTGTTTTCCAAATTTGTTGGACAGCAACCAGAAGAAACATTTTGCATCACGACCTTAAATATTGAACACTTACATAAATATAAAAGTGAATCAGAAGTTTCTGGAAGCATTGGGGTTGGTTTATTTGTTTTACAATCAGCAACGTATTCTGTTTTCTGTTTCGTTTAAAAATATGTCACAGCCCACTGCATTCATTTGATTTTATGGCCCACTCTGGGAAACAGGGCAGCAGTTTGCAGAATGGAGTTTGGAAACCATTGGTTTGAATCTTAGCTCTGTCCCCGACCAGCTGTTGGGGCACCAAGAAGACCATGTGTGTATTTGTATACTGGGTGGCAGATAAAATGTATTTATTACTATGGTTCTTAGTTTAAAAAGTTGGGGCTGGGCGCAGTGGCTCACGCCTGTAATCCCAGCACTTTGGGAGGGTGAGGTGGACAGATCACGAACTCAGGAGATGGAGACCATTCTGGCTAACACGGTGAAACCCCGTCTCTGCTAAAAATACAAAAAATTAGCCAGGCGTGGTGGCACGCGCCTGTAGTCCCAGCTACTCGGGAGGCTGAGGCAGGCGAATCGCTTGAACCCTGGAGGTGGAGGTTGCAGTGAGCCGAGATCACGCCACTGCACTCCAGCCTGGGCGACAGCGTGACTCCGTCTCAAAAAAAAAAAAAAAAAGTTGGAAAACACACTGCATTGGTATACCCTAGTCTTGTTGTGGATATTAAGTCTTCCTTGGGGTTGGAAAACTTTTTGGGCTGGGTATTTTGTTATTCTCCTTACCTAGTCCTTCACCAGATTCTCTAAACTGGATCCATCGATCGTCTCATCCACAGGCTCATTTCTGACTCATTTCTGTGCCCTTCAGTGTTTGAAGAAGAATTGGGTGGGGCCTAGTTGTGAGTCATCGTGTTGAACTTTGGTGTTGTGCCCACGTTATTACCTCCAACCCGCAAAGTATCTAATGAGGCAAAATCTTCTAGTCCAAAGACCTCCTTACTCCTTTTCGTGTGCTTTAGTTTGATTTTGCTTTAGTTCCCATTCCAAGTTATTATTTTAGCATCATCTTTAGCCCACACCCTCATCATCAGAGTCTTTAAACAGAAGCCCAGTGCAGAGGATACCTTTCTGTCCATGAGCAGACTCTGCAATACCAGCCTTGTCTCTGGACTTTCTAATCTGCCAGTTGGATTTCTCTTTATTCTGCCCTACCCACCTGTTGGACACCTACTGTGCCGTTGTGTTATCTTGGATTCAGGGTACCACTTAGTTGTGTTGTAGCCATGGTGACTGGATATCCTATTTACTAACTTCCAGCTGCTTGAAATAGTGAAAAAAAAAATTGGTGTCTCTGATCTTTGCCATGGCCAGATTCCTTATCAATGTGTCCTGTTTCCCTTCCTCATGTCTCTTATGGGTTTTTTTCCTGAGGGTTTTGCCTCCTGCCTCATGTCTAGTTGAACATATCCTGTATATGAATACATGCAACCTTCTCAGGATTCTCTAGTTACATCAATTCATTACTGCTTAACATGAAGCACTCTTTTCCCATCCTTTACTAGGCTTCTCTAGACATCTTTACTGATCTTATTTCTGCCCTTGTTTCCAGTCTTTCTTTTTCAAGCAAGAGAGAACTACACAATACCCACTGGTCCAATTTAACCATTTCAATCTTTAAATTATCTTATGTTTCCAGGATACCTCTGCCACCTTCTGCATTTGTCTAATCCCCTTGTCACTTTGTGAGGCCGCCCATCCTACCCCTTAGAATTCTGCCTATGTGAAAGCTTTCAGGACAAACCCTGAATTGGATGAAAGGTTACTCTATGACCTTTATGATCATTCCATTCTTCACTGTATGTGCCTGTGGTACCCACTGCCCAAACTCTGTTAGTGTAAGAGCATGGTCTCTAATACACATCCTGAGTTGGAACCCCAAGTCTTCCTTGGAATACTTCTGTGGCCTTGGGCAAGTTACTTACTCTCTGTGCTTCAGTTTTCTCATCAGGAATGTAGGAATTAAATGAGTTAATACATCTAAAGTGCTTAAGATAGTGCCTGGCACATAATACCTAATAAATGTTAGGCCTTATTATTAAACCTGAAACCCTCAGCCACTATACTGCACCCACCTATGCTCAAACCTGTGTGTTTCAGATACTCTGTAGTCCTAACAGCAATGATAGAGTACCATTTTAACCATTTTATGTGTGTTACTAACTTGCTTTACTCTTCATTGCAACTCTTTGATGTAGAGATTGTTACTGTCGTCATTACATGTAAGGAAACTGGGACTAAGTAACTTTCATAAAGTCACAATAAGTGGTAAGTGACTTAAACCCATGTCTTCCAGGTCTTATCAATTTATAGTATATTCTGTATGCTACACATAGTTCTGACTTTGCTACTAATTTTATGTCCTTAGGCAAACCATTTTGTCTTTGCACTTCAGGGACTGAATTGACTGTACCAAGAAGCATCTTCTGGGGGAACATGAGTGGGTTGAAGGGGAGTATGCTTAATTTTTTCCACTTTGGGATTGTAGACCATATCATAGAGACTGTGTTTGGAAAACCCAAAATATATTCCTAGGGGAAAGAGATGAAAACTAATACACTTCTTAAGTACTATTTATGAAATCATATTTAAATTTCTCAGTAACCACTGAAATAAGTATTGTCATCCTTTACCATAGACAAGGAAACTAAGGCTAAAAGCAGGCACGTGATATCCCTAAGTTCATACCTTAAGTTAGACAGGCGGACTTTAACCCATTTTGGCTTAGTCCAAAGCCTGTTTACCTGATATTACACAATGCTGCTTTAGTGTTTTGAAAGATGACCACATAGAACCTGATGATTGATATCCCTGAACTATTAGCTGGCCTTAAATTTTTGTAATAAAAGAAATACGTGTATACATAGCACTTTATGGCCCAGGTGAGCATTTTTACTCAATAGCACTTAGCTGTCATTGGCTACTGGTGTTTGGTTTTTGGACATGGAATAATGATTCATTAGTCCTCCACAAGCACCTTGAACCCACCACCTTCACTGGAAACATAGGTCTTACTTAACAGCATGTTTATACAAAGTCCTAAGGAAAATGATTTTTAGATTTGGCTTAGAGTCTATGAGTTTCATGGATGAAGCTTAATTTCTTTACTGACATGTCTATTTTTTATGTTCTAGGTACTTTTAAATTCAATACAGATGCTGCTGAATTCATTCCTCAGGAGAAAAAAAATTCTGGTCTAAATTGTGGGACTCAAAGGAGATTAGACTCTAATAGGATTGATAGAAGAAATTACAGTTCACCACCTCCCTGTCACCTTTCCAGGCAGGTCCCTTATGATGAAATCTCTGCTGTTCATCAGCATAGTTATCATCCTTCAGGAAGCAAACCTAAGAGTCAACTGATGTCTTTCCAGTCCTCTCCTTATAATAAATCGCCCAAGAGCCATGGCCTTCAGAGTCAACCTTGGCAGAAATTGAGGAATGAGAAGCACCATATCAGAGTCAAAAAAGCACAGAGTCTTGCTGAGCAGACCTCAGATACAGCTGGATTAGAGAGCTCTACCAGATCAGAGAGTGGGACAGACCTCAGAGAGCATAGCCCTTCTGAGAGTGAGAAGGAAGTTGTGGGTGCAGATCCCAGGGGAGCAAAACCCAAAAAAGCAACACAATTTGTATACAGCTATGGTAGAGGACCAAAAGTCAAGGGGAAACTCAAATGTGAATGGAGTAACCGAGCAACTCCAAAACCCGAGGATACTGGACCCGAAAATACCAAACCCGTGGGGGTTTTCCACCCTGACTCTTCAGATGCATCCTCTAGAAAAGGAGTATTGGATGGGTATGGAGCCAGACGAAATGAGCAGAGAAGATACCCACAGAAAAGGCCTCCCTGGGAAGTGGAGGGGGCCAGGCCACGACCAGGCAGAAATCCACCCAAACAGGAGGGCCACCGACATGCAAATACAGGACACAGAAACAACATGGGCCCCATTCCAAAGGATAACGTCAGTGAAAGACCAGCAAAATCTACTTGTGACAGTGAGAACTTGGCAGTCATCAACAAGTCTTCCAGGAGGGTTGACCAAGAGAAATGCACTGTACGGAGGCAGGATCCTCAAGTAGTATCTCCTTTCCCCAGAGGCAAACAGAACCACGTGCTAAAGAATGTGGAAACGCACACAGGTAAACCTACCTAGATTGGTGGAAGTATTTTGTTGTTTTTTTTAATTTAAATTTTTAAATAAGTCATATATTCACATAACTTAGAAAGCAGAAGGTATGAAAAGTTACACAGTGAAAAGTCTCAATCTTTATTCACTGTCTGCCTGAGTTCTACCACCACTCGCTGCTCCCCTCCCCAGTAGGTAACCACTTAGTTTTATGCATATCACAAGCAAATACAAATAATAATTCTTTTTCTTTTCCAAATGAGGAATTTTGTAAGGGTTTTCAAAAATGCAAATACGGGTGGTGTAGATGTCTGGTTACAAGATTGTATTTGAGTTGTGAAAGCACAAGTGGTGGGTCATAACACCTCTGCTGCCTCTGTTGGTTTCATCCTGCATCATCTCATCTGCCTCATCTGGTCTGCTTAGTTGCAGCAGTTCCTAACTGATCTTGTCATCTCTTAATTTCTCTTTCCATTCACCTCTTAAACCAGCATCAGAGAGCAATCTTTATAAAACACATTTTATTTATTTATTTTTTTGAGAGGAGTCTCACTCTGTTGCTTAGGCTAGAGTGCAGTGGTACCGATCCTGGCTCACCACAACCCCTCCTGGGTTCAGATGATTCTCCTGCCTCAGCCTCCCAAGTAGCTGGGATTACAGCCATGTGCCACCATTCTCAGCTGATTTTTGTATTTTTAGTAGAAATGGGGTTTCACCATGTTGGCCAGGCTGGTCTCAAACTCCTGACCTCAGATGATCCGCCCGCCTCGGCTTCCCAAAGTGTTGGGATTACAGGCGTGTGTTGGGATTACAGGCGTGAGCCACTGCGCCTGGCCTAAAACACACATTAAACTGTGTCACTCCCCCGCTTAATTCCATTTACTGCTTCTGCCTTACTCAACAGGCACATCTTCTGCTGCCTCAGTATCTACCACATTTTATTCCCTGGATTCTACACTTTTTTGTCTTTGCATGCTGTTGCATGTGGCTCCCTCTCTCTAGAATTTGTCACTCAGTTCGATGGCGAAGTCTTATTCATTTTTCAAAAGCTACTTTAGGCCAGGCATGGTGGCTCACGTCTGTAATTCCTGCACTTGGGGAGGCTGAGGTGAGAGGAACACCTGTGTTCAAGACCAGCCTCGGCAACATCGGGAGACCCTGTCACTACAAAAAAATTAAAAGAATTAGCCAGGCATGTTAGCGCATGCCTGTAGTCCCAGACACTCAGGAAGCTGAGGTGAGAGGATCACTTGAGCCCAAGAGATCAAGGCTGCAGTGAGCTATCGTACTCCAGCCTGGATGACAGAGCAAGACCCTGTCTTGGGGGGGAAAAATTTACTTTTGTCACATGTCCAGGGAAACTTTTTTCACCTCTATAGATAGCATTAATCTCTTACAGCCCTTACACTTATGTCTTTCTCTTATATTTGCATACTTCTGTTACAGAACTTAGTACCGGAAACCATAGTTTATTTATGCTTCATTGTCCTCCACTAGTCTGTAAGCTCCTTAAAAACAGACACTGTGGCCGGGCACGGTGGCTCAAGCCTGTAATCCCAGCACTTTGGGAGGCTGAGACGGGCGGATCACGAGGTCAGGAGATCGAGACCATCCTGGCTAACACGGTGAAACCCCGTCTCTACTAAAAATACAAAAAACTAGCCGGGCGAGGTGGCGGGCGCCTGTGGTCCCAGCTACTCGGAGGCTGAGGCAGGAGAATGGCGTAAACCCGGGAGGCGGAGCTTGCAGTGAGCTGAGATCCGGCCACTGCACTCCAGCCTGGG
>NW_016807991.1:5572228-5618354 GCF_001698545.2 Rhinopithecus bieti | reverse complement strand
AAAAAAAAAAAAAAAAAAAAAACAGACACTGTGTATTTCTTTTCTTTTTTTGTGACCCTGCTGCCCCACACAGCTCTTGAAACATAGTAGGTACTCAGTTCTGACCGTTTAAAAGTTCATCCTTATATTGAACTAAAAGCTTCTTTCCTTTCCTTCCTATCCTTTGGTTCAAGTTTTATCCTCTGGAGCAGCATAGCAACTAGTTTTTCTTCTCACAGCTCCCCTCCTCGTTATTGCAAATCAGCTTTATGCAGTATTCGAAGACATCTATCATTTTGCTCTAAGTGTATATTTCATCAAGCTAAATAATTTTATTCTGCTAGCTCTTCCTCATGGACCTTCACTATCTTAACCCCTCTCCAGTTTAATGTGAGACACAGCCCAACCCTTGAAGCCACCATCTACCCAGGGCCTGTTTTCACACCAGCCAATCGTTCTAGTTGCTTGTTCATCAGGGTTGTTCTTGGAACCTCAATGTATATGTGAAGCAAAGCAATGTTATACCAGAGACGTTATTGAATCCTTAAGGCTGGTTAATAACTACCTCTTGCTTTATAGTGAATTATCACAATGTAGTGGCTTATGATAACACACATTTATTATGCCACTGTTTCTGTGGGTCAGATGAATGGGTCCAGGTTAGCTGGGTTCTCTGCTCAATGTCTCCAAATTTGGCTAGGGATGTGATCTCATCTGAGATCTTTCAATCACTGGTTGTTGGTAGGATTCAGTTCCTTACATGTGTTAGGACTGAGGTTCCTGTTTTCTTGCTGGCTGTTGGCCAGAAGTGTCTCTCAGCTCCTAGAGGCCACCTGCGTTTCCCTGCCACATTGCTCTGTACACAGCATGATAGTTTGCTTCTTTGAGGCCTGCAGGAAAGCAACTGCTGCCACTTCAGATCTCTCTGACTTCTGTTTGATTTTTCACCTCTTTTAGAAGGGCTTACCTGATTAAGTCAGGCCCACCCATACTCAAGGGGAGGAGATTATATAGGGTATACATACCAGGGAGGTGGGAATCTGGAAGACCATCTTAGAATTCTGCTTAATAAATCTCTTGGGGCCTTAACATTCTCACATTATTCATATCATTTTTGAGAACACTTCATTCATATTTATTGCATAAATACTACGTACTAAGCACTGTTCTAGGTCCAGGGACTACTGGTGGAATTTACATTCTGGTAGGGAAGACAGGCAGAAAGCACTTAGATATTTAATATGTCAGGTGGTGATAAGGACTAAAAAGAAATATTAAGAAGGTTAAGAGGACAGAGTGACAAGAGTGCTGTTTTAGATAGATTGACGTCTTTGATAAGGAGACATTTGAACAGAGACAAGAATGAAGTACAAAAATGCACCTTGTGGCTGGCTTGAGAAGAGCATTCTAGGCAGAGGGAGGAGCAAATTTAAATGTGGGGAGGGGTATTATAGGCAATGAAGATGGGGGCAGGAAAGGTGGTCAGAGAAATAGCAAGGGCTGGATCATGTGAGGCCCTTAGATTTGGTTCTGAATAAGATGAGAGGCTGCTAGAAGGTCCTGGGAAGAGGGATGGCATGATCTTACATTCTGAAATAATCGGGGGCCGGACGTGGTGGCCCACACCTATAATCCCAGCACTTTGGAAGGCCAAAACAGAAGGATTGCTTAAGCCCAGGAGTTTAAGACCTGCCTGGGCAACTTAATGAGACCCCATCTCTGCAAAAGGCAAAAAAATAAAAATTAGCTGGACATGGCAGCACATGCCTGTAGTCCCAGCTACTCAGGAGGCTGAAGTAGGAGGATCACATGAGCCCAGTGGGACAAGGCTGCAGTAAGTAGTGATCATGCCACTGCACTCCAGCTTGGCTGACAGAATGAGACCCTGTCTCAAAAAAAAAAAAAAAAAAAAAAAAAAAAAAAAAAAGATTATTAGGCTGCTGTGTGGAGAACAGGCTCTAAGAAGGCAACAGGACAAGTTAGGAGGCTATTGCAGTTGTTCAGGTAGGAGATGATGGAGACTTAGACTGGAGTAATAGTGGTGGAAAAGGTAACAATTGGATAAATTTTGGATGTATTTGGAAGGAAGATTTTATGCTTGAGCAACTTAGAAGAATAGAATTGGCGTTCGCCGAAGTGTCAAAAGCCTGGGAGAGAAAAAGGTGTTTGTTTGTAAAATGTTTTAGTTTGGAATAATTTTGATTTATAGAAAAGTTGCAAAGATGATTCAAAGAATTCCCATATATCTTTCACCCAACTTCCTCTAATGTTAACATCTTACATAACCAGAGTACCTTTGTTAAAACTAAGAAATTAGCATTGGTATAATTGTATTAACGAAACTACAGATGTTATTCAGTTTTACCAGTTTTCTGCGAATGTCCTTTTCTGTTTCAGGACCCAATCTAGGATACCACGTTGCATTTAGTCATGTCTTCTTAGTCTCCTACCACCTCTGACAGTTTCTTCATCTTTCCCTTTTGGAAAAGATGTTTTTGCTTTTGTTTTATTTACTTCTTGTTCAGGGAAGATTTTTTTTTAATTTGGTTAAATTTCTGTAATCGCAATACTTTAGGAAACCAAGTCAAGAGGATCACCTGAGCCCAGGAGTTCAAGACCATCCTGGGCAACAGAGGTAGACCCCATCTCTACAAAAACTAACAAAAAAAATCAGCCAGGTATAGTGGCACATGCCTGTGGTCCCAGCTACTCAGGAGGTTGAGGTGGGAGGATCGCTTGGGCCCGGGAGTTTAAAGATGCAGTGAGCCACGATCATGCCACTGCACTCGAGCCTGAACTTTGGTGACGCCTATAACTTTCACGGAAAGAGGTTGTGGAACAGACTAGATGTCACTCATTTATTCCTTTATCCATGAATTTAAGAAATATTTAATGGAGCACCTAGTATATGCCAGACACTGGAAATACTACACTCAGCAAGGTAGACAAGACTCTACCTCCTCACAGAGCTTTCGGTTTCAGGGTGTTCTCTCTTTCTTTTGACATCAAAGCGAACAATCAGAAAGTAAATCTTAGGAGAGCCAATATTATGGAATATTACAATGTGTGCTTTTGAATCAGATAGTTTGACAAGTTTGAATTTTGACTTTTAAATTTCTAGTTTTGTGACCTTGGATAAATGATCTAATTACATGAAGCCAGTTTCTTCATCTGTAAAATTGTACCTATGTTGTAGCCTTTTTTTGTTTTTTGAGAAGGAGTCTAGCTCTGGAGTGCAGTGGCGCGATCTCATCTCACCGCAACCCCTGTGTCCCGGGTTCAGGAGATTCTCCTGCCTCAGCCTCCTTAGTAGCTGGGATTACAGCCGCATGCCACCACGCCCAGCTAATTTTTGTATTCTTAGTAGAGATGGGATTTCACTGTGTTGGCCAGGATGGTCTTGATCTCCCGACCTCATAATCTGCCCGCCTTGGCCTCCCAAAGTGCTGTAATTACAGGTGTAAGCCACTGTGCCCAACCTGTTACAGCCTATTTGAGAGGACTAACTAATAATATGTAATGTGCTTGGAATGTTGTATTTTAGTTTAGTTTTATTCTTTTAACTTATTTGGACCTGAAAGCAAATAACAATAATATTGTGAAATAAATGCAGTGCTAAAAGTATGTTCTCAAAAAAGCATCTACTCACACTCACACTCAGTTTTGAGAGTATCGAGAGTATCTGGCTGTACTGAAATCTGGAAAGACTTTGCTGCAATTGTGTTTGAGGAAAAAATCTGGAAGTGGGTGAAGGTATTCAGGAATAAATCTGGGAGGATTAAGCTGATAACTACACACCGGTCTCTGTCATTGGATGTGGAGCTCCTGTAGCCAGGGACTGTAACACCACCATGGGGCTTATGGTAGGCACCAAGAATATCTTTGTTAAGGGAATGACTAAAGACTTTCAGGGCAACTGCTAGAGCCATCTCACCACTCATGGGTTGTTGGAACCTGCCCAGACTTGGGCTTCTTATAGCTGACACTACAGCTTCATGAGCCCCTTCCTAACCTAAATCCATGGATCTGATAGATTTAGAGGATCCTGGAAAATAGAAAATGCAAAGCAAGATTCTGTATTGCCCAGTGGATCCTCAGGCTTTGTTAAAAGGGTCGTTTGGCTACTCTGCTATTTTCCTGGGAATGTTTCCTTAATTATGGGAATCCCCACCTGAGTGTCTCCTTCCTAAATCCTCTTCCTCAGCATGGTCCTGCCCCTTATTGGCCTCAGTCTGAATAGCCAGCCACCTTACCCAGAATCAGATAGCTCTTAAAATCTCTGTGTTTGGATTCTTCTCTTGAATGACTTGATGATCCTTGGTTGATTAAAGTGAGAAACAGTTTTTTGTGTTTGAGTGTATCTTTTTTATTACTTTGTTTTTTAAACAGGTTCTCTGATTGAACAACTAACTACAGAAAAATACGAGTGCATGGTGTGCTGTGAATTGGTTCGCGTCACGGCTCCAGTGTGGAGTTGTCAAAGCTGTTACCATGTGTTTCATTTGAACTGCATAAAGAAATGGGCAAGGTCTCCGGCATCTCAAGCAGGTCAGTTAATTCTCTCTTCTGAGTAGTTATTCTCACCCATTTGATGTATTCAAGTATTAAGCCCAGCTTTAAAAATACAGTTTAATTTCTCTTGACTACTTTTTCTGCAGGGAGTGTATGTTACCTTGATCATGTGTTTCAGATGACCAGAATTAAGTTATAGATCTTAAATAAACCAGCTAAACATAACAATATTAAAATATATTTTAGGATACGATAAAATCAGTCACTCATATTGAAAATGATGGCTTTTACTTATTATTTTTTCTTTGACATACTGATTTTATTTCCTGTGGATACATACACAGAAGTGTGATTGCAGGATCATATGGTAATTCTATTTTTAATTTATCTTCTCATTTTTGGCCTGGTGTGGTGGCTCATGCCTGTAATCCTAGCACTTTGGAAGGCTGAGGCAGGTAGATCACCTGAGGTCAGAAGTTCAAGATTAGCCTGGCCAACATGGCGAAACTCCATCTCTACTAAAGATATAAAAATTAGCCAGGCGTGGTGGTGGGCACCTGTCATCCCAGCTACTTGGGAGGCTGAGGCATGAGAATTGCTTGAACCCAGGAGGTGGAGATTGCAGTGATCCGAGATTGTACCACTGCCCTCCAGCCTGGGTGACAGGGCGAGATCCTGTCTCAAACAAACAAACTAAAAAACATCTTTTTTTTTTTCATTTTTAAATTCTTACTATGCATACATAATAGTTTACATGTTCATAGGGTACACATGATATTTTGATACAAGCATACAATGTGTAATGATCAAATCAGGGTCATTGGCATATTAGGATTCCAACACCTCAAATATTTATCATTTGTTTGTGTTAGGAGCATCCCAATTCTACTCTTCTAGTTATTTTGAAACATACAATAAATTATTGTTAGCTGTAGTGCTACTAAACACTAGATCTTGTTCCTTCTATCTAACTGTAGTTTTTTTTTTTTTTGAGACAGAGTCTTACTCTGTTACCCAGACTGGAGTCCAGTGGTGTGATCATGTCTCACTGCAGCCGTGAATTCCTGGACTCAAATGATCCTCCTGCCTGAGACTCCCAAGCAACTGAGGCTACAGGCACATGCCACCACATCCAGCTAATTTTTTTTGAGACGATCTGCTGTGTTGCCCAGTCTTGTCTTGAACTCCTGGGTTCAAGCAGTCCTACATCAGCCTCCTAAAATGCTGGGATTAGAGACATGCGCCACCATGCCTAGCTAGTGGGTTTGTTTTCTGTTTTTTGTTTTTTGTTTTTTTTTTGAAAGGGAGTCTCGCTGTGTTGCCAGGCTGGAGTGCGGTGGCATGATCTCGGCTCTCTGCAGCCTCCCACTCCCGGGTTCAAGTGATTCTCCTACCTCAGCCTCCCAAGTAGCTGGGATTACAGGTGCGCACCACCATGCCCAGCTAATTTTTATATTTTTAGTAGAGATGGGGTTTCACCATGTTGGGCAGGATGGTCTCAAGCTCCTGACCTCGTGATCCACCCACCTCTGCTTCCCAAAGTCCTGGGATTACAGGCGTGAGCCACCACACCCGGCCTTTTTTTTTTTTTTTTTTTTCAATGAACCCCATATTCAGTGGAAGATGCTGTATTCAAGCTAAGCAGTCGGTTTTGTGAATTTGTTCCTTAAATATCTGATATGCTTAACATTGAAATTGTTACCACTACTTCAATATTGTGGCTTCCTATAGATTTAAATTTTTTTAATTACATGTGGCTTTTGGAAGAAAATTTATTTGGCCTACTCCCATTTTTCCTGACAGATGGCCAGAGTGGTTGGAGGTGCCCTGCCTGTCAGAATGTTTCTGCACATGTTCCTAATACCTACACTTGTTTCTGTGGTAAGTTTGTTTATATACACTGGAGTCTCTTTTACTATATACATTGTACCTCAGTTCAGGAAGGGTGATCTGCGGGGCATGTTTTAGAAGTTACTAAGGAGACTTCAAAGCTATAGGAGTCTATAAGACTATATTTATGTCGTCCATCACGCAGCTAGAGCCACGGCCTTTGTGCTCCTGACAGGCTGTTTTGGAGATGACCAACCAGGCTCATGCTGCTTCTGGGCTGTAGTGCTGGTCTCGTTGGTCTTGAGACCAGGCCTGACCAGGTAGCAGAGGTAGCTGTGGACATGGTCTTCATCTCACCTCCAGCAGTTACAGCTTTGATATTCCAGATTTGAGCAGTATGAGTAAATAACAGTGTTTATTTTAATCCTAGAAAAAAAGTCATTGGTATTTATAAGAAACAGTTTTTTTACAAACCAGCATTATAAACTCTATCCTGACATCTTCCCTCTTTATGGAATACTTCTTTGTTTTTGAATATCTCAGTTCCCCTAAGTATTAGGGGAAAACTTCCTGTAACCCAGATGCTCATTCTTGCTGCTAGCCCATTTCTGCATGTTTTTTTTTCCTTTCCTAACTTTTAATGACTCACCTCCCTCTAGTTGTTGATTTTTCAGATTTTGTTTCTTTACTATCTGTCTCCCTCCCTGAAGCATTGCATTTTTGCTTCTGTCTTGTTGCCTCACTGAAACTGTATTCAGAAATTACCAATGGGCCGGGCTTAGTGGCTTATGCCTGTAATCCCAGCACAAACTTTGGGAGGCCAAGGTAGGTGGATCACTTGAGATCAGGCATTCGAGACCAGCCTGGCCAACATGGCGAAACCCCGTCTCTACTAAAATAAATTAGCTGGGCATGGTGTCGCATGTCTGTAATCCCAGATACTTGGGAGGCTGAGGCAGGAGAATCGCTTGAACCTGGGAGGCAGTGGTTGCAGTGATCCAAGATCATGCCATTGCACTCCAGCCTGGGTGACAGAGTGAGACTCCATCTCAAAAAAATAAGTAAATAAAATAAAAACAAAGAAATCACCAGTGACTCCTTTCCAACCATATCTAAGGCTGATTTATAAGCTCATAATCTTTTTGGCAGAGTGATAGCCCTTGACACCTTTGACCATTCCCTTCTTGAAATAAGTAACTCTTCCTCTTTCTTTCTGCATGCTCTCCTTATTTTTCTAACCAGTTTGCTCATATTTCTCCTTTCCCATTACTTAGCTAGCAGCTTTCACAGTCAGTCATTTACCATCAACTCTGTATCTTCTAGACACAATACCTTGGTGAACTCCTTGACTTCCCTTCTTTTCTTTCAATTATTAACAGCAGTATCATTTAAAATCTGACCCCAAAAGCCCTCTTACAAAGGAAGCTTTCCTTTGTTATTCTCTCTCCCACTTTGGCCACTGTTTTATTTGGAATTTTCTGGTCTTACATGTTTTATTGACAGAATCTGAGCCTTAATAGATACTAAATTGGTATTAGGTGAGGGAATAAATATTCTTGAATATACTACTACCAGAAAGGCAGCATGAAACTGGAAGTAAGAGGTCATTGGAAATTTGAGCAAACAGGACAATACCAATACTTAATACCTTATTTTGAAGGATTTTTAAACATAAAGTACCACAATGGAATTAAAAATCTTGTTAAAGCCTTTACTGGCAAATTAGATGAGAGACTCTAAGGTGGTATAAGAATGTGGAGTGAAGGTCAAGATAATCTGAAAGTGGCAAAATGATGTGAGAGTGTACATAAAGGCCTTATTTGCTGACGACTTTGCCCCACACTGTTCTTCCAGGGGACCATTAGTTTACCATGTTTTTATTGAGAACTTATTAATGTTCGAGGCACTGTGAAGAAAAAGGCAAATAAAATAGGTTAACTTACCAGAGCTTACAGTCTAAGAGTTAAGACACAATTAGCCCGATACTCTGCTAGAAGTACAAAGTACTATGGGAGATCTTTGGGGTGAGTTATGACTTGCAGCTGGATGTTTAAGAGAAGCCTTCTTGAAGGATGTAGAATTGAACTGACATTGTAAACTAGGTAAAACCTTGGTAGGCAGAAAGATATGTTGAAGGGAATAGCATAGACAGTTCAAAATCAACAGGGTTTAGGATCTGTTGGGAGAAGAGTGATTCATCCACTTATGGAGCCCAAGATCTATGATGGTAGAGAAGTGGGAGGTGACTGGAAAGGAAGGGCTGATCCTTTGATACCAGTCTCAGATGTTGGGACTTCATTTGGAAGGCTATGGGAAGCCACTGAGGGCATCAACGTTGTTCTTTATGGAGATGGGTTTGGTAGCAGTGAGTAGAGTATTTTGGAGACTAAACAATTTGGGACTTACAATAATCCAGATGAAGAACAGTACAAGCCTCTAATGAGTGTGATAGGAAGAAAAATATGGTGTTAGGTTGATTCCTAACAGTAGTAGGAATGGGAGGAACTCAAATGTGACTCCAGAGTTTCATGCTTTTGGAAATGGTAATACCAAGGAAAAGGGCAGGTCAAAAGAACAAGGTCTGGTGGGGACAGTGACTGCAGTTTAGAAATGTTGGGCTGGAGGTGTGGGCAGAACATACAGTGAGATATGTCCAATAGGCGGGAAGCAATATTTGAGGAAAGACCAAGACTTAAGGATGAGAATCACAGCTGAGAGGAGTAGTTAAGACCCTAGCAGATGAAAGGGTACAGAGTGAGAAAAGGGTGTAATGCAGAACACTTGCAGGGGAAAGAAAAGCAAAAAATCCCAAAACGTCATTTGGAGTCAGGGACAAGAGGTAGAGTTCTTGAGAGACGTTAGGGAAAAACCAGGGCACTGTATTGGAGCAAAAAAACACAGAGGCAGGGAAGCTTTTGTAAAAGTCTGGAGATGAGGTTTTGGCCAGTAGAGAGGCAGGAGTAGGAGAGGAGATGAGGTGAGAGCCACTGTGTAGGAAAAATTGACACAACTTGGTGATTAAGTAAAAAGAGGTATGAGTGATGACTGTAGTTTCTGAGCGTGTGTGACTCTGACAGAGTTGGTGTCACTGACAGAAATAGGAAACCCTGAGCAGGGAGGAGTTGTAGAGGGATGTGAACTTTGGCTGTGGATGAAGCCAGTTTGAGGTGACCGTGAAACCCCAAGCAAGGATGTTCAGCAGACATTTGGACATGTAGGTCTGCATCTGAAGATTCAGGGCAAGAGAGAAAATGTGGATTTGGGGATCAATGGCCTTTAGGTGGATTGCACCTCTCAACATGAATAAAATTTCTGAAAGAGATAATATAGAGAGAAAAGCAGAGGCCATAGACTGGGGATGGCTGCAATTTAGTGTGCAAATTGCCAAAGTGAGGATGAATTCCTCAAGGGCAAGGAGGAATCCTGTGCCTTCATTTTACTCTTCCCTGTCTCTGCTGAGTCCATGGAAGATGTGCCATGAAGATTTGCAGTGATGTTGATTATAAAATTATAAGCTCTTTTATGCCTACTTTATAGTTTTGGAATAGGTGAGTTCCTGCTACACAGGGGATTTATGTCCTTTCCATCTCTTACTGCCTCCCCCCTTTCCCCATGGTGCTTTTCTCTTATTCCCTCTCTCTGATCCTTGCAGCAACAATTTGCATATCAGTCCAGAAGCCCATTTATAGACGGCTTGTCATATAGGTATTTATCTTAAATTAAATGTTTTCGTTAGTCAAGGTAGTATTTTCATAAGTAAAAGTGACTTTTTATTTATCTTTACCAGGTAGTCCAAGATTTAAGATTTATCATACTCGGTGAAACTTTTTATGAATAGCATTATGTTTATCTTTTCATTTTAGGATAGGAGATAATACATTTGTTGAAATAGTAAAAACCACACTGAAGTTGCATGCTGTCTAGCTATACTTCACTGTTTCATTAAAGTTGAGGATGTGGTTGAAGTTTGTACCATTGACTCTCTGATTTGATGTTTTCTAGGCAAGGTAAAGAATCCTGAGTGGAGCAGAAATGAAATTCCACATAGCTGTGGTGAGGTTTGTAGAAAGAAACAGCCTGGCCAGGACTGCCCACATTCCTGTAACCTGTAAGTTGGCATGCCAGTTCCGTTGGGATTCTGGGTGGACATGCTTTGCTGGTGGCTCTAAGTAAACATATCTGGTTAGCATGTGACGGTTTGGAATGAAGGGTGATATGGGACCTCAGTAAATGGTCCCAAATCACCCTGTGCCAGGCACTCTACATCAGTTAACTTGTTGAATCCTTACCACTGCCCAGTAATGGATAGATATTTATCATCTCCACTTTATAGATGAGGCTCAGAAAGGCCAAGCCTCTTGCCCAGTGTCACAGTGGTAGGCCATGATGGAACTAGGGTTTCCAAAGCCAGTGCTCCTTCCATTACATTACACTGCTTGCTTCTAAGAAGAAATGTGACTCATATGTTTTATCCCCCATTGATACCCAGGATATCCAGGTCCAAGAGAATGTATAGGAGAACCTTCTGTCTGGGGAAAGACAATTGTGTAGGGTCCTGGTCAGACAGTATTTCTAAGATGTCAATCTTTTTTTTTTTTTTTTTTTTTTTTGAGACAGGGTCTTGCTTTGTCACCCAGGCTGGAGTGTGGTGGCGTGATCACAGCTCACTGCAACCGCCACCTCCTGTGCTCAAGCCATTCTCCCACCTCATCCTCCTGAGTAGCTGGGACTACAGGAATGTGCCACCACGCCTGGCTAATTTTTGTATTTTTTGGTAGAAATGGGGTTTTGCCATGTTGCCCAGGTTGGTCTTGAACTCCTGGCCTCAAACGGTCTGCTCTTCTCAGCCTCCCAACATGCCAGGATTCCTGGTGTGAGCCACCACACCCAGCCATAGGATGTCAGTCTTTTCCCTACAATAAACAGCCAGCTTTAGAATATATCCGTAAGCCAGACACAGTGGCTCATGCCTGTAATCCCAACACGTTGGGAAGCCAAGGCAGGAGGATTGCTTGAGGCCAGGAGTTCTAGATCAGACTAGGCAACAAAGTGAGGCCCCATCTCTACAAAAAAATTTAAAATTAGCCGGGTGTGGTGGCACACACCTATAGTCCCAGCTACTTGGGAGGCTGAGCGAGGAGGATCATTTGAATCCAGGAGCTCAAGGCTACAGTGTGTAGTTGCATCATTGCACTCCAGCCTGGGCAACAAAGCAAGACCCTGTCTCTAAAAATAATAAATAAATAAGTAGACTGTATGCAGTCAGCTTCTAAATACCAAAAAATGCACAGTAATAGAAAAACAGTTGATCAGTTACAAGTAAGTTTCTACAGGCCTTGACTTCGGACAAAGGTTTAAATCTTAGGTTCAAGTTACTTAAACAGTTACATGACCTTGGGCAAGTTACTTAACTTATCTAAGCCTGCATCTGTAAAATAATGATGATAGTAATAATAATACTTATAGGGTTCTAGGAAAATTAAATGAGTTAGTATACCTATGTGGCTCGGTAGAGACTCTGGCAAGTGATCAAAAAATGACAATTCTTACTTTTGGTACCCAAGTCTAAGAGTAAAGGAGGCATCAGAGTGTTATCTTGGTGTTTCTACTGCTTGGAGCAGGGATAGTATTGGACCAGGGCCTTGTGATCAAGGCATGGTGGTAGTGCTGGGGAAATGTCAGTGGGAGTAGAACTGTTTTAGACTGGGCTAGACAGCATGGCCTGTGATCTGCTGGGCAGTCAGATACCTCCTTCTCTTTGACTGCTCGCATAGATCCTTCCTTAGGAAGGATTTAAGCTATTCCTGCCATTAGGTGTCATTTTCAGTAAATTCAATAATAAGTTAATCCTCTGCATGGACCATTTTTCCAAAGCTTTCATGACTACCAGAGATGAAAACTGATGCAGATCACGTGATCAGCACCATGTCTGAAAGAAAAGAACACTTTAAAACCTGCTCCTGCTCTTTTGTGGCTCTGGAGCTGTCACACTTGGGAACTTTCTTTTACTTTCAGCAACATAGAGGTTGCTGAAACCTATTCCCCAGTAGCACTTTTCTGGTCTCCAAGAAAGCTTTGGTTTCTCTCATTTACACTTGTTAGGGCTCAAAAGCCATAGAGACAGGGTTTCGCTCTGTTGCCCAGGCTTGAGTGCAGTGATGCTATCGTAGTTTACTGCACCCTCGAACTCCTGGGCTCAAGCTATTCTCCCACCTCAGCCTCCCAAAGTGCTGAGAGTACAGGTGTGAGCCACCATGCCTGGTGTGAACATCTATATTTTTAAAAGCTCTCCAGGCATGTCCAGTATATAGCCAGTGTTGTGAACCTCTGGTCTAAAAGTTAAGAAAACCTGAGATTGAGTCTCGGCTTCTGGGATATTTGAAATAACCTAGAATCACCCACACCTGACAAGCAATGAAAATTGTTTCACCCAAAAGGATTGAGGTATATGTAAAATATAGCTGTTGAATAATGATACTCATCTTTAAAGAAACATGCTTAAACTTATGTCTCATATGGGTATTGTCTATCAGAATGAGTCACCTTAGAAAACTAGACACTTGTTCCTGTATTGTTTTCAATGTTTAAACCTTATTTAGGAATTATCAGAGCTTGTTTAGGAGTTTCACAGAAACTAAACATTCCAGCCAGACCACTTTATAAGCACACTAAAGCACTTTATAAGCACACTCCCTCTTTGGCCTCCCAAAGTGATGGTATTACAGTCATGAGGCACTGTGCCCAGCCCTGGATATAAGTTTTTAACTCAGTTAGGTAACTAGGAGTGTAATTATTAAATTGTATGGTAAGACTATGTTTAGTTTTGTACGAAACTGCAAAACTGTCTTAAAAGTGGCCATACCATTTTACATTTTCACTAGCAGTGAATCAGGGTCCTGTCACACCCATCTGATTCATTTGTCTTGGCTCCGATTGGCTTTTGATTCCCAAAGGGTTGTGATTTGCCACCTGGAATATACCCCTCCTACTCCAAAGACAGTTGTCGTAGAAGTTCCCAAAATGTTTTAAGTAGTGGTATTTCTGTACCGCTGTGTAATTTGCCAAAGTGTCTGCTTTGAAGAGGACAGTATTTATTTGAATATACAAATTCCATATTGTAACTTTTTTCTATTGGTCTCTATAATATAGCTCCTAAAAAAAGCATTTTTCAGAGGGTTAATTCTGACCTATAGCATATCACTCAGCCCAGTTCTTTGTATGACCCCTTTCTTTCATTCTCTCCGTGTTACTCACCAGCATGCCTCCCCTCATGTCAGCCTTCTTTTCACTGTTCCATTGTGAGCCCAGTGCCTGATTATTACTTCAACAGCTGATGAAGAGTATGTCTGTACTTCTTACGGACCCAGTAGATTTGAGTTCTGTTACCTTGCTTGGACTCTGATCTTCTACAGGACCCTATTAGCCATTCTGCCTTTACCTGAGTAGCAAACTGTTTTCATCCCCATACACTGTTGTAAGTGGACCAAGACCATATTTCAAAATGTCATCTTTGACTCTCAAACCCAAATATAACCAGTATTTTGACTTGGGATTTACTTCTCTGGTTAAATAGTCTATGGTGATAATGACGTCAGTTTTTTGCACATAAAAGTACAGTTGATATCTTTGTTCAAATAGTTTAATCAACTTTAAACAAATACAAAGACATGTCAGAGTAGATTTATTTGTTGCCATATTCACAATAAGACCCAGCTAGGACAGCTTTGTTTGGATTTGGATACATGGCTGTGGTTTATTCAGTGAAACCTTTCTCTTTCAGTCTCTGCCATCCAGGACCCTGCCCACCCTGCCCTGCCTTTATGACAAAAACATGTGAATGTGGACGAACCAGGTAAAGTTAAAATTGCACTCTAAAGAAGACCTCAGTTTTCACGTGCATGATTGACTTGTGAATTTCTAAAATAAAAGAATAGTAGGTAGATACAAATAAATGGTAGGCATGAATAGTACTTTATTTATTTATTTTCTTAAAGCTTTAGAACAGGAAGGAGAGGACAGAAGGAAAGTACAACTTGGAAGAGAGCCAAGTGGGCAACTTGAGAGACCAAAAGCACCACCGATAGTGCTTTTCTATAGTAGTTCCCTGTGCTGCCCGTGACCCTATTTTGTAATCTTGTAAGTGATTAAGAAATTATACACACAGTGAGATTGTGAGACTACCCATTATTTCAGGTAAAATACCAAAGTGACAAGGATTTTTTTTTTTTTTTTTTTTTTTTTTTTTTTTGAGACAGAGTCTCGGTCTGTCACCCAGGCTGGAGTGCAGTGGCACGATCTCAGCTCACTGCAACCTCTGCCACTTGGGTTCAAGCAATTCTCCTGCCTTAGCCTGCCAAGTAGCTGGGATTACAGGCACCTGCTACCGCACCCGGTTAATTTTTGTATTTTTAGTAGAGATGGGGTTTCACCATCTTAGCCAGGCTGGTCTTGAACTATTGACCTCGTGATCCACCTGCCTCGGCCTCCCAAAGTGCTGGAATTACAAGTGTGAGCCACCGCATTCAGTCGACAAGGATTTTTTTTTAACCTCTCTAGTGGGTGACAGAACCAGGAGTTGAACCCAGGCCTGTTAAGGTCGAGGAGGCCGGGACCAGTTTCCTGTGCCTAGCACAGTATCTTGCATCTAGGAATCTTTTAATGAATATTGTTGAATGAAAGAATAGGTGACTCCAGAGCCCACCCTTGTTCCATTATAATACAAGGTCTCCTACGTGGTTAGTACAAGGATCACTGATAGCTGTGGAGTGTCTCTGAGGCCCAGTAAGATCTTAAAATGATTTCTGAACCACAGGATGAGATGAATCATGCAGATTTTCAGTGAGGTGCATTTGTTTAGCTTTACTGAACTTATGAGGATAGCTATGTGGCCTGAGATTACATGTAAGTGTTTTGACTCGGAAAGGTCAGATCCTGGTTCTGTCACTTACTGGTTGTTTGTTCTGGGCAAGTTGCTTGGTCTCATTGAACCTCATTTTTCTTATCATAAAGTAGAAATAATAGTGTCTACTTCACGGGGTTAATGTTAGCCATGGTGCTAGGCAGAATGGTAGCATAATAGGCCAGTGTTGGCCATTAGGTCAGGTACTGCAAGCTGATCATTTATGTATATAACAGTGACTTTTAAAAACAAAATATGGAGTTGAGAGTCGGGGATCAGATAAAACTCTTCTTGTAGGAGAGTAGACTGCAAGTGCTTAACCATTACCCTAGAAAGAGACCTGAAGACAATTGTCTAAAAGTACTTTCTCCGGCTCGGCGTAGTGGCTCACGCCTGTAATCCCAGCACTTTGGGAGGCTGAGGTGGGTGGATCATTTGAGGTTAAGAGTTCAAGACCAGCTGGGTCAACAAGGTGAAACCCTGTCTCTACTAAAAATACAAAAATTAGCTGACGTGGTGACACACGCCTGTAGCCCCAGCTACTGGGGAGGTTGAGGCAGGAGAATCGCTTGAAACCAGAAGGCGGAGGTTGTAGTGAGCCAAGATGTCTCCACTGCACTCCAGCCTGGGCAACGGAGCAAGACTCTGTCTCACATAAACAAATAAAAAAAAGACTTTCTTATATCCTTCTTTCAGCAAAATCGGGATGTTTATTAGAACAAAACTAGAATTAGCTTATTTCCCTACCCAGAAGCAAAGTCACATATAGTATATTCTAAGTGCTGGGTCTCAGAATAATGCCATTGTGCTGTTAGTCTGAGTGTGTCAGATCTGGGTACATGATAGCTGTCCTTCTCCCCTGTCTGTGAAGTACTGTGGAAGCTCCAGGCAGAGCTAGGACTAGAACCCAGATCTTCTAACTCCTCACCCCAGCGTTCTTTCTCCTTATGCATGCCACTTCGTGAAACTCAGATGAAATCACATAAAGCAAATACTCAGGAATAGCCTTCAGTTCCTCACCACTCAGAAAATAGGAGAGAAAGACAGGATGGAAAATAAAAAGAACAAAGGAAGAGAAAGAAGAAAGAGTGGGACAGGCGTGGTGGATCAAGCCTGTAATCCCAGCACTTTGGGAGCCTGAGGCAGGAAGATCGCTTAAGCCTTGGAGTTTGAGATTAGTCTGGGCAACATAGTGAGACCCTGTCTCTATTTAAAAAAAAAAAAAGAAGAAGAAGAAGAAGAAAAAGAGTGGAGAAGGGGAGAGTAATTGAGGAAATAAGGATTGGAGGAGGGAGACTTACTGGAGTAAGTAAGGGAAATGAAGTTAGAGAAAGGCTGAGTAGGTTTTGAGGGGAAGAGTTAGGGCCGCAGTGTTAATTTAGTTGTCCAACAGGAACTTTTAGACTGATGCTGTCTTTACATCTATTGTCTTCGCAGGCACACAGTTCGCTGTGGTCAGGCTGTCTCAGTCCACTGTTCCAACCCATGTGAGAATATTTTGAACTGTGGTCAGCACCAATGTGCTGAGCTGTGCCATGGGGGTCAATGCCAGCCTTGCCAGATCATTTTGAACCAGGGTAAGTGGTGGGCACACCAGCTAGCAATGTGTGTTCTTTTCTGGAACCTTATTAATGATTGTCTTGATAAACTTTGATTGGTGTCAGACTTATAGTCACAAAGACCTTGAGTAGAGAGTACTGGAGATACAATGCTTAGATAGTTTTTTTATTTTACCTGCATAGCAGTATAGGTCATTGTCCTGTATAATTTTTTTTACTTTTTGAAATGAGTCTCACTCTGTCGCCCAGGCTGGAGTGCGTTGGCGTAATCCTAGTTCTCTGCAACCTCCACCTCCTGAGTTCAAGCAATTCTCCTGCCTCAGCCTCCCAAGTAGCAGGGATTACAGGTGCCCGCTATCACACCTTGCTAATTTTTGTGTTTTTAGTAGATAGGGTTTCACAGTGTTGACCAGGCTGGTCTCGAACTCCTGACCTCAAGTGATAACGCCTGCCTGGGCCTCCCAAAGTGCTGGGATTACAGGCATGAGCCACCGTGCCTGGCCTATCTAATTTAAATAGATTTTAAAATGCTGTTTAAAAGTAACTGCTTGAAAGGACCAGATTATTATGGACCTAGAAAGACCAAAATAATCTTTTTAAAAATGAATTGGCCGGGCACAGTGGCTTACGCCTGTAATCCCAGCACTTTGAGAGGCTGAGGTGGGTGGATCACTTGAGGTCAGGAGATTGAGACCAGCCTGGCCAGCATGGTGAAATGCTGTCTCTACTAAAAATACAAAAATTATCTGGTCGTGGTGGTGGGCACCTGTAATCCCAGATACTCAAGAGGCTGAAGCAAGAGAATCACTTGAACTCGGGAGGTAGAGGTTGCAGTGAGCCGAGATCGCGCCACTACACTCTAGCCTGGACAACAGAATGAGACTCAGTCTAAAAAAACATAATAATAATAAAACGAACATATGTGAAATCTAAGAACATATAAAACTAATTTTTCATAATAAAAATTAGAAAGTGATTGCCTAGTGGTGGAAATTAGGGGAAGGGACACACAGTTTCTTGGTTGATAGAAATGTTTGATATCTTGTTTTGGGTGTTAGTTACACAGATGTATACAATTACCAAAAGATATCAGAAACCAGTCAAAACTGAATATGTAAAATATTTGTGTTTATTGTATCCTAGCTGTACATCAATGGGAAAAAAGAAAGTATCTACATGAATAGAAAAAATTTTTTGAATTGTGAATATAAGTTTATGTTTTTGATGTTTTCAGTTTTTCTCTTCCTCTCCATTACTGCAATCTAGAAATGGGAGAGAAGAATCTAATTTTATAGCCGGGGCGTGGTGGTGGGCACCTATAATCCCAGGTACTTGGAGGCTGAGGCAGGAGAATCGCTTGAATCTGGGAAGCAGAGGTTGCAGTGAGCTAAGATCGTGCCATTGCACTCCAGCCTGGGCAACAAGAGTGAAACTCTGTCTCAAAAAAAAAAAAAAAGGAATCTAATTTTATTTTCTCTTAGTGCAGTTATCTCCCCTTTGCTCTCCAAAGTGAATGTTGTCAGTTTCTCAGTCGCTGATTAAACAGCCTGAAAGCTCACTGTATTTTTAGGTAGGCTGTTTGGTCATGATACAACTCTAATTGTCCCAGTTTTTTCTTTTATTGAGCCAAAATCTGCTTCCCTGAAATACACTCTCTCCTTGGTCTGCCTTTCTCTACATTTCATGTTCCTCCTGGGTTGTTCAAAATCAGCTGTCGTATATTTTCCCAGTGTTTCCTTTCAGGCCTAACAGCTGTGATTGCTTCATTTCTTCCCTGTGAAATGTGCTCACAGACCACACATCCTCTTAAAAGTGGCTAGATTGGGCGGGGCACAGTAGCTTATGAACTTTAGGAGGTCAGGGCGGGTGGATCACTTGAGCCTAGCAGTTTGAGACCCACTTGGGCAACATGGCAAAAATGCATCTCTAATCAAAAAAAAAAAATTAGCCAGACATGGTGGCATGCACCTGTAGTCCCAGCTACTTGGGAGGCTGAAGTGGAAGGATGACTTGAGCCCAGGAGGCGGAGGTTACAGTGAGCCGAGATCACACTACCGCACTCCAGCCTGGGTGACAGAACCCGACTCTGTCTCAGAATAAAAGTGGCCAGATTGTTCACAGCAATGCCAGTCTTCTTGTGGTATCCACCAAAACCAGTATTGCTCAAAACTCGGTGTTTTTTGAGTACATTTTTGAGATTTTTCACTGAGACAGATGACTGATTAAATGTGTCCTGATTATTTTCCAGACTAAAATTTCTGTAGTCTGTTCTCTGTAGAATAAAACTTCAAGGCTTCAATGGAAGCCTTGAAGCCTGTTGTGAATCCTGACCCCTGCCTGTGAGTGCTTCCTCAAGTTTTATCCCAGGCTGAAAATGGGATAATATGTTCCAGCCCCTGTTTTTAAGTCTCTTCAAGAGAATGAAGAGTTGCCTGTGCCCAGTTTGATTATCTGTTATGTCATATGGATCTGTAATTAGCAGGAAGTGTAGAAAAGCTCTCTATCCTAAGCCTTTTTTTTTTTTTTTGGATCTCGTTCTGTCATACAGACCGGAGTGCAGATTCTCCTGCCTCAGCTTCCCAAGTAGCTGGGACTACAGATGCACACCACCATGCCTGGCTTCTGCTGTTTTTAGCTCTTGATTCATAGTGGGCTTTTACTCAACTAAATCACCCAAGTCTTTTTTGTACAAATTTGTATTGATCCCAGTCTCTTCCTCCTTGTTTCTGTTCAGTTGATTTTTCAAACCCAGTTTTGAAGACTTTTTGTTTTTCCACATTAGTTATCTAGCAGAATATTTTGGCTATGTAAATAGTTTATCTTCTTGAATTATAGTTCTAGGATCCCTTTCTTTCTTTTTTTTTTTTTGTCACAATAAAGTTTATTATGAAAACAGGCTGGTGTGGGAACATGGAGACAGACAAGTACATTTAGGTTGGGTGGCTCAGGTGAAGCAGTGCAGCTTCTTCACATTGATGCCATACTCGCTGAGGGCAGGGGTCAAGTCCTCCATGGTTAAAGTATACTTGCAGTCCTTGCTCTTGCTCCGGGAGCTGCCAGTGGCTGTGCCCTTCATTTTGCAGTGCTGTAGGGCATCATTGGCAATATCTGAGATGAATTTCTGGGCAGCTAGGGAGATGAGCCGAATTATGCGTGGGTCTGAGGCCTCAAAGCCAGCACGGTTCAGGTAGTAACCAGTCACTGCATCTGGGATTGTAGGCGTTCTGGGATCATAGGCGTGTAATCCTCCAGCTGCATCAAGAAGTCTGGCTCCCCGGCCCGCGCCGCCAAGGGTCCCGTGTCCCCAGCAGCTGCTCCAGCCCCAAGCCCGCCTGCTGTCCCCGCGGGGCTTTGTCTTGTTCTCCGCAGCGGAGCTGGCAGGCAGCGCGGCGGGAGCCGAGACCGGGGGCACCGGTTGATATGTTGATAAAATACTAAATGGTTTAAGGCTGGCAACAGGGTCCTTTGGTTCCTTAATACTATTTAACCAGCTGTGACTCTACCTAATTCTTCTGTCACCTGCTCATTTTTCTGTTTCTTGTGCCTAGGAGAGCTTTTTAATATTTACTCAGATTTTTTCATCAGGAACTCAATTTTCTTTTTATTGTTACCCGTTCTGACCCTTGATTCTTTTGTTCACAGCTTTCTATTCATTAACTCTGTAAAAAGCCTTTGTTCTGTTTGAGCAGAAACTTATCAAAGAAAAGCCTACTAGCAAAAGCTCCCAGTTGCCAGGGTTTCTTTACCAGTTCATTGATTCTACAAATATTTAGTTTATTTTCTGAATCTTTATTAATTTATCAAATCAGTTTTTATTAAATGAACAAGTGAGTTTTAGAATGGGGGATGAAATTGCATATAGGCCAGGTGAAGTGGCTCACACCTGTAATCCCAGCATTTTGGGAGGCCGGGATGGGCTGATCCCTTGAGCCCAGGAGTTTGAGACCAGTTTGGGCAACATGGCAAAACCCCATCTCTACAAAAAATACAAAAGCTATCCAGGTGTGGTGGCATGCACCTGTACTCCCAGCTGCTTGAGGGGCTGAAGCGGGAAGATCGCTTGAGCCTGGGAGTTTGAGGCTGCAGTGAGCTGTGTTCACATGACTGCACTCCAGCCTGGGTGACAAAGTGAGGCCCTGTCTCAAAAAAAAAAAGAAAAGAAAAGAAATTGCACATGTACTTACTGAAAGATGGAATGTGTATTTTAAAAATAAAGAATCCTTGAATCTTAAATTCAGCTAATTAAAAAAAAAGTCAAGGCAGGCACAGTGGCTCACTGTAATCCCGGCACTTTGGGAGGTCGAGGCTCACTGTAATCCCAGCACTTTGGGAGGTCAAGGCTGCAGTAAGCTGTGTTCATACCACTGTACTCCAGCTGGGCAGCAAAGTGAGACCCTGTCTTTAAAAAAAAAAAAAAAAAAGTCGAGAATCTTGATTATTGCCAGGCGTGGTGGCTCATGCCTGTAATCCCAGCCCTTTGGGCGGCTGGGGCGGGTGGATCACCTGAGCTCTGGAGTTCAAGACCAGCCTAGCCAACATGGTGAAACCCCATCTCTACTAAAAATACAGAAATTAGCTGGGCGTGGTGGCGGGCCCCTATAATCTCAGCTACTTGGGAGGCTGAGGCAGGAGAATTGTGTGAACTGGGGAGGCGGAGGTTGCAGGGAGCCAAGATCATGCCACTGCACTCCAGCCTGGGCGACAGAGTGAGACTTCGTCTGAAAAACAAAAAGTCTTAATTATATCTTCAATGATTTGAGGCTTTCCTTTTCCCATGTTTCAGTGAAACTTTTTGGTTCTGTTTAATGTACGATTTTATTTTATGACTATTATTTTAATGCCTTATTAGAAGGTTTCTATTTTATTTTATTATATACATGATTTTAAAATTTGATATGTTTTATAATACTGTGTTTATTCTGATCATTAGAGCTTATACTCTCATGCCAATTTTAAATTGCTTTTAGCAACGGGGACCTTTTTACAAGCGTTTTATGTAAACCCTGACATAAAGTATGAAACCTGTGCTTCTTGGGTTGAAGTGAGGATGGGAGATCCAGATGAGAGCTCCTCCACCACTACTACCAGCTTAGCTTGTCCATTCCCTGTAACATCACCAGAGGACCCCCAGGAGCCTCACAGCGAACGGTGTTCAACCATGGCCTTATGGACCAGATAGTGTTCTCTTAATTAAAAGGTTGCTTCACTCTGATGCTGTTCTTGGAATGTGCTGCAGAGGCATTATGAGATATTAATAGTTTGACAAGGCCTTTTTTATTTCTTCCTATGGTAAAGCTCTTAGATGGGTCTTAGAGCTGCTGTATAGACTATACTTATTTCTGCATGAGGTCTGATCAGTACTCTGTTGGCCTCCCAGAGTGCTGGGATTACAGGCGTGAGCCACTGTGCTGGGCCCGCATTTTGTATTTTCTTACAGATTATTTGGGATATTTTAAGAACCCATACATGTTACTAATTTTTTGTTTTTGAAATTTTCTCTTCAAGTATGCTATTGCGGCAGCACCTCCCGAGATGTGTTATGTGGAACCGATGTAGGAAAGTCTGATGGATTTGGGGATTTCAGCTGTTTAAAGATATGTGGCAAGTAAGGTTTCACATTTTCCTCAGTTGAACTAAAGCTGCACTTTATGCAACAATTATATAATAGTGTGTTCTTCTTAACAGGGACTTGAAATGCGGTAACCATACATGTTCGCAAGTGTGTCACCCTCAGCCCTGCCAGCCATGCCCACGGCTCCCCCCACTGGTGCGCTGTTGCCCCTGTGGCCAAACTCCTCTCAGCCAATTGCTAGAACTTGGAAGTAGTGGTCGGAAAACATGCATGGACCCTGTGCCTTCATGTGGAAAAGTGTGCGGCAAGCCTCTGCCTTGTGGCTCCTTAGGTAACTAGTAAGCGTATAAAGTAAGCTTTAAAAATATTATTGTAAATGTTTGGCAGCAGTGAGTGCTTAAGCAACATGGAAGTAAGTGCCAGTTACAATATCAGAGGTTTCTAAATATTATGATCAAATTTATGTAGGTACTTTTTCTTTCCTTCTCAAAATATGCTTGCGAAAACCCATACATTTGCCCAAGTGATCTCTCTGATTCAGGTATTCTATTGTTAACTCTGGACAACTGTGGTGAGTTACGGTTCCATAGGGGTTATTTCTCTTAGGAGCCTGTACTATTATGAACGCCGTATGTATTTATACCAATCCAGGGTTCAGCAAGTGTTGAAAAGCATTTTCACATAATAGGAACACGCTAAACTAATTGTGGGTGAGACAGAGTCTCGCTCTGTCGCCCCAGCTCGAGTGCAGTGGTACAATCTTGGCTCACTGCAGCCTCCGACTCCTGGGCTCAAATGATTCTTGTGTCTCAGCCTCCCAAGTAGCTAGGACTACAGGCACACACCACCACGCCCAGCTAATTTTTGTATTTTTAATAGAGACGGGGTTTCGCCATGTTGACCAGGCTGGTCTCGAACTCCTGGCATCAAGTAATCCGCCCGCCTTGGGTTCCCAAAGTGCTGGGATTACAGGTGTAAGCTGCCGTACCTGGCCAAAAAACTAAAATTGTAAGTACAGTAAAACCTCAGCCATTTAGATCATTCAAGAATGTCAGTCTGTGTAGCTAAGTTTCCCATGTAGCTGAGGATAGCACCTATTTAAAATCATTTTGAATGAATATTTTTCTTTTTTTTTTTCCGGAGGTTTTTTTTTTTTTTTTTGAGACAGAGTCTCGCTCTATTGCCCAGGCTGGAGTGCATTGGCACGATCTTGACTCACTGCAACCTCCACCTCCTGGGTTCAAACGATTCTCCTGCCTCAGCCTCCCGAGTAGCTGGAATTACAGGCAACTGCCATCATGCCCAGTTAAATTTTTTTTGTATTTTTGTAGAGACAGGGTTTCACCATGTTGGCCAAGCTGGTCTTGAACTCCTGACCTCGGGTGATCTGCCTGCCTTGGCCTCCTAAAGTGCTGGGATTATAGACGTGAGCCACCATGCCCAGCCAGATGAATATTTTTCTAAAATTTACATTTCGTGTTTGAACAGAGGTTACTGAAGGTGTTGTAATTTCTCTCTTATTGACCCAGAGCCATCATTTTTATGAACTCCAGTTCCTTTATTACACTGAATACAGTGATGCCCTGGGCCTGCTGAGGTTTCTCAGTCTAATGCCCCATACCACTGAGCAGTTCGAATTGTTGTATCTGCTCGTTGAAGCTTTTTGTTGTTTGTATTCTTGTCAGTGCTTTTAGTATGTTTGCCTGTCTGCTTTTAATGATTCCCCCTTTCTTCTGATTTTTGGCTTCTGATTACTTGGACATAGAAACCAGAAGAAGCTCATTGGAATTAGATACAAAGTAATACTCTACTGAGCCTATCTGACTCAGTCTTTGGGGAGTATATGTCTGCAGTTTTGCAATGACTTGGCAACTTCTCTCCTGAGTGGTTGTTGAAAGACCATGCATTTAGAAAAAATGGTAAGTAGGCAACTGAGATTGAATAGGAAAGTTATTTCTAAAACTAACCATGTATCTTCTGAGGTAAAGCTAGAATCTTTAGGTTTGGTTTCCATTTCATCAAAAAGAGAGAGTTCACGTTTCTTTCAAGTGCCAGCGTGAATCAGTGGGAACACCCTACTTAATCCTTTTCTCAATCTGACCTTAAAGTTGTGTATAGAGGAGAAGTACTCTCTTTTTATATTTTAATACACGTTCCAGCTGCATTAGGAAAGCCAATCATCTGTTGGTTCTCTGCTTGCCATGAAAATGTGTCTGTGATACGGAGATCAAATGACTTCTAAATCAAATCCCTTTTCAGGAAGCACATGAGTCAATTTTATAAGAATTTCATATATAATGACCAGAAATCCTACCCTGGCACTCACGTATCCTATTGGTGATGAGAAAAGAAGGAAATGTGAAATGGGCAATGCAAAAGGACTTGAGCAAGAGAAGGGTAGTAGCTGGCAGCAACAGACCTTGGGATGGGACAAGACCAGGTTAAGGGATAAGAGGGTACCTGCTATACCTCAGCGGATATCATGGAAAACCTTTAAGGAAATAGACTGAGTTGACTGAGAAGCTCAGAGACAAGCCTATGGCTAGTGATAACAATGACTGTCGGGTTTGTTCAAACCTAGCTTATCTATAGAAAGCTTGCTTAGGTCTTTTGGTATCCCACTCAGTAGGAAATTTCCATCCCAGAGGCACAGCTTCAGTACAAGAGACTGGATAGAGTTCTACTTTAAGGATGGTAGCATGAGGAGCTCCCATATATCTGCTTCCCAGTAAAACAAACAAAGCTGGGGAGAACTATCAAAAAGCAACCATCGAGGCCGGGCATGGTGACTCATACCTATAATCTCAGCACTTTGGGAGGCCGAGGTGGGAGTCCAGGATTTTGAGACCAGCCTGGGCAACATGGCAAGACCCTGTGTGTACCAAAAACATTTTTTATTCACGTGGGTATGGTGGCACGTGCCTGTGGTCCTAGCTACCTGGGAGGCTGAGGCAAAAGGATCACTTGACCCTGGAATGTTGAGGCTGCAGTGAGCCATGAATGCAGCATTGCATTCCAACCTGACTGACAGAGCAAGACCCTGTCTCAAAAAAAAAAAAAAAAAGTCAACGATTAAAAGTTTCTGGAGGCTGGGTACAGTGGCTCACACCTGAAGTCCCCAACACTTTGGGAGGCTGAGGCGGGCAGATTACTTGAGGTCAGGAGTTCAGCACTAGCCCGGCCAACATGATGAAACCCGATCTCTACTAAAAATACAAAAATTAGCCAGGCATGGTGGCACATGCCTATAATCCCAGCTACTCAGGAGGCTGAGGCAGGGGAATCACTTGAACCCAGGCAGGGGGGCAGCAGTTGCAGTGAACTGAGATCATGCCACTGCACTCCAGCCTGGGTGACAGAGCAAGACTCCATCTCAAAAAAAAAAAACAGTCTCTAGGAATTGCTCTAAGAGCATACATCAAATGAAGACATATTTTTTCAACAAAATCTACTAAAACTCTGGTAAACAACAGCAAGAGTCTGTGGCATTGAGCCCTAGCCAGTTCCTTCCTCCTCCCCTCAGCTCAGCTTGACAAATCTCCACTCAGGATAAGTTGGACAAGAAGATGGGGCTTCTTCTCCCCTCAACTCCCAGTCAGGTTTACCGTATCTCACTGGGAAGGCCACATTGTCAACATTTCTCTTCCCCTCCAACTTCAAGTTGAAGAGGCTGAAATTCTAGTGAGTGCAGCTGAGAGGTTAGGTCTCCCTTTCTCCACCAAGCTTACAGAATGGAGGCTCCATCCCATTTGCAGCAGAACTGGAGCCCTAATCGTCCTCACCTCAGCTCATTCGTAGGGCGGAGGTTCCACTGAGAGAAGCAAGCCAAGAAGTCAGGAGGCTACTATCCCACCCAACACCCAGAGTAGTGCCTCAGAGACCTTTCCCAGGGGGAGAGACAGTTCATAACAAAAGAGAGCTCCGAAGTACTCTCCCAAGGAACTGACTTTATTTGAAACAGTGTGGGGAAGTACAGGCCTAAGGACTCTTTAGAAAATGATAGCATACCTTATTAAAGAACAGTAACTAAACTGTAGGTCATCTAGTTCATCAGAGAGAATCAGGGAAGGGTAGCTAAGAGGAGCCCTCCTCGGGTCAGAACTAATCTGAAAGACTTACAGCAAAGACTATTCCTGCCCAAATTTAATTGGATCAGACTGCTGAGCAATTGATGCCCTGGAACATTGTCAAAAACAATAGAACTGCAATTAATGGGTCATCAGGGCTGAGCGTAATCCAAATAAGGCACACAGTTTAACAGAGAGATCGGGGATCGAGACAAAGAGAGCCCTGCTTGAAACCACTGTCATTCCAGGGTCAGTTTGTACCCCTAAGGCTGTGCCATCCAAATGGCTTCATGCTGTAGGGAAAATAGACTTCACTGAAATAGTCTAGCCAAATCACAAAACAAGTAAATAAGCAACCACAACAAAAACAAGCTGTGGAGAGGGGAAGCAGTATCCAGAGTTGCTATATTAGCTAAGATGTCTAATTTCCAAGAAAAACTATGAAATATGCAAAGAAACAGGGAAAAAACAGGCAACAGAAACTGCCTGTGAGAGTGACCAGATGTCAGATTTAACAAAGACTTTAGGATAATCATAATAAATATGTTCCAAGATCTGGGTCCGGCATGGTGGCCCATGCCTGTAATGCCAGCACTTTGGGAGGCTGAGGCAGGTGGATCACAAGGTCAGGAGTTCAAAACCAGCCTGGCTGACATGGTGAAACCCTGTCTCTACTAAAAATACAAAAATTAGCCGGGCATGTTGGTATGCGCCTGTGGTCCCAGCTGCTCGGGCGGCTGAGGCAGGAGAATTGCTTGAACCCAGGAGGCAGAGGTTGCAGTGAGCCGAGATTATGCCTGTGCAACAGAGCAAGACTTTGTCTCAAAAAAAAAAAAAAAAATACCTTCAAAGAACTGAAGGGAAGCCATGCTTAAAGAGGTAAAGAAAAGTGTGAAGATGATGTCTCATCAAATAGAGAATATTGATAAAAGAGGCTGAAACTAGTTTTAAAAAAGAGCCAAATGGAAATTCTGAAGTTTAAAAGTAGGATAACTTAAATGAAAAATTCATTAGGCTGGGTACAGTGGCTCATGCCTGAATCCCAGTGCTTTGAGAGGTGGAGGCAAGAGAATTGCTTAAGCCCAGGAGTTCAAGACCAGCCTGAGCAGGTAGTGAGACCGTATCTCTACAAAAAATTTTAAAAACTTAGGCCAGGCACAGTGGCTCATGCCTGTAGTCTCAGCACTTTGGGAGGCTGAGGCAGGCAGATCACTTGAGATCAGGAGTTCGAGATCAGCCTAGCCAACATGGTGAAATCTTGTCTCTACTAAAAATACAAAAATTAGCTGGGCATGGTGGCACGCGCCTGTAATCCCGACTATTTGGAAGGCTGAGGCAGGAGAGTTGCTTGAACCCAGTAGGCGGAAGTTGCAGTGAACCGAGATCACACCCCTGCACTCCAGCATGGACGAGAGAGTAAGACTCCATCTCAAAAAAACAAAAATTAAATTTAGGTGGGCAGGGTGGCACACGCCTGTGATCCCAGTTGCTCAGGAGGCTGAGGTGGGAGGATTGTTTGAGCCCAAGAGGTCGAGGTTGCAGCAAGGTGTGATCATGCCACTGCTCTCCAGCCTGGGCAACAAAGTAAGACCCATTCTCAAAGGAAGAAGAAAACTTCATTAAAGTTTTCTTCTGCCAGCTCAATAGTAGATTTGAGCTGGCAGAAGAAACGATTAGTGCACATGAAAATAGATTGTAAGAGATTCGGCCGGGTGCAGTGGCTCGCGACTGTAATCCCAGCCACGCTGGGATTGGGAGGCCGAGACAGACGGATCACGAGATCAGGAGATTAAGACCATCCTGGCTAACATGGTGAAACCCCGTCTCTACTAAGTATACAAAAAAAAAATTAGTCAGGCCTGGTGGTTGGCACCTGTAGTCCCAGCTACTCGGGAGGCTGAGGCAGAAGAATGGCGTGAACCCGGGAGGCGGAGCTTGCAGTGAGCCGAGATTGCGCCACTGCACTCCAGCCTGGGTGACAGAGTGAGATTCCATCTCAAAAAAAAAAAAAAGGGATTATATAACCCAAGGGACAGAGAGAAAATATAATAAAGAGAAAGGAACAGAGTCTCAGAAATGTGGGACATGTTTAACTGTATCAGTGTACATGTGATGGGAATATGAGGAGGAGAGTAGAAAGAAGCAGAAAAATATTTGATGAAACAATAGATAAAAACTTTCAAATTTATTGAAAAACACTACACATCCAAGAAACTCAGTAAACTCCAGGTAGGAAAGAGATTCACACCTAGATGCATAATGAAAATGCTAAAAGTTAATCAGAAGGAGAAAGTCTTGAAAGCAACAAGAGAAAAATGACTTATCACATACAAGGGAACCTTTGTAAGCTTAACAGTGGACTTCTCGTCAGAAACAATGGAGAACATGTAACAACCAGAAGGCAGAAGACATATTCAAAGTGCTGAAAGAAAACTGGCAACTGGCCGGGAGCGGTGGCTCATGCCTGTAATTCCAGCACTTTGGGAGGCCAAGGCGGGCAGATCACGAGGTCAGGATATCGAGACCATCCTGGCTAACACAGTGAAACCCCGTCTCTACTAAAAAATATAAAAAATTAGCTGGGCATGGTGGCGGGCGCCTGTAGTCCCAGCTACCTGGGAGGCTGAGGCAGGAGAATGGCGTGAACCCGAGAGGCATAGCTTGCAGTGAGATGAGATCATGCCACCGAACTACAGCCTGGGCAACAGAGAGAGTGACTCCATCTCAAAAAAAGGAAAAGAAAACTGGCAACCGGGAATCTTACATCTCATGTTTTATTTAGAAAATAAAGATAAAAATAAAATTTGTTGCTAGCAGGCAGACTTGCCTTACAATAAGTACTAAAAGAAATTCTTCAGGCTAAAAGCAAGTAAACCCGAATAGAATTTCAAATCCACATGAAAAAACAAAGAGCACTAGTAAAGATGATTATGTAGTTATAAAAGGCAGTATAAATGCATATTTCTTCTTCTCAACTGATTTAAAAAACAACTGTATAAAATAATATGTATGTAATTATATTTTTAGGCCTATAACCTGTAGAAGTGTATTTAATAATTATAGCATAAAGGAGATAGATGAGATCAAAGTTGTGTTAGAATAAGAAAATGATACCAGATCACAACTCAAACCTACAGGAACAAATGAGGAAAGCCGTAAGTGGTAAATTTTTTAAAAGAGGAGGGCTGGGCACAGTAGCTCATACCTGTAATCCCAGCTCTTTGGGAGGCCAAGGTGGGCAGATCACTTGATGTCAGGAGTTCAAGACCAGCCTGACCAACATGATGAAACTCCGTTTCTACTAAAAATACAAAAATTAGCCTGGTGTGGTGGCACATGCCTGTGATCTTGGGAGGCTGAGGCAGGAAAATCGTTTGAATTCAGGAGGCAGAGGCTGCAGTGAGCCAAGATCGTGCCACTATACTCCAGCCCAGGCAACAGAGCAAGCCTCTGTCCTTAAAAAAAAAAGGGGGGGCTGGGCACGGTAGCTCTCACCTGTAATCCCAGCTACTCAGGAAGCTGAGGTGGGAGGATCACTTGAGGCTAGGAGTTCAAGACCAGCCTGGGCGACATAGTGAGATTCAATCCCTAAAAGAATTTTTTTTAGTTACTCAGACATGATGGTATGTGCCTGTAGTCCCACCTACTCGAGAGGCTAAAGCGGGAGGATCACTTGAGGCCAAGAGTTCAAGACTGCAGTCAGCTATGATCATGCCACTGCCTTCCAGCCTGAGTGACAAGAGTGAGACCCTGTCTCCAAAAATAAATAAATAAAGCTATAAATATGTCTATTTGTTCTCTTTCTCAGCTTCTTTAATAGATATAACATTATATAAAGTTATGACAAAGCGGTATTGGGTTTATAGCATATAGATGTGATACATATAACAGTAATTGCACAAAAGGAGAGAAGGATAGAGCTGGGTAAGGGTAAACTTTCTATATCTTACAGGAGTTAGTATCAATCTGAAGTAGTTCTGATGAGATGTATATGGTAAGCCCCAGGGGGACCATTAAGAAAATAACTCAAAAAATGTAGTGAAAAATATAATTAAAGGAATTACACTATAGAAAATATTGACAAAATGCAAAAGAAAATAGGAAAGGAGTATTAGAATAACAAAAAAGACATGAGACTTATAGAGAACTGAAAATCGCAGACATAAATCCAGCTATAAGAGTAACTTAAATGTGAATGAATTAAGCAAAAGCAGAGATTTTTGAGTTTTGATTTATCTATTTTTTATAGAGGTGGAATCTCACTCTATTTCCCAGGCTGATCTCAAACTGCTGGGCTCAAGCAGTCCTCCCACCTTGGCCTCTCAGAGTGCTAGGAATTACAGGCATGAGTCACTGCACCCAGCCAAAAGCAGAAAATTTTTAGACTGGATTTAAAAAACGAGATCCAACTTTATGCTCTCTAGAGATGGAGTCTTGCTCTGTTGCCCAGGCTGGAGTGCAGTGGCGTGAGCTTGACTCACTGCAACCTCCACCTCCCAGGTTCAAGTGATTCTCCTGAGTCGCTGGGATTACAGGCAGGCGCCACCACGCCTGGCTAATTTTTTTGTATTTTTAGTAGAGACAGGGTTTCACCATGTTGGTCAGGCTAGTCTCAAACTCCTGACCTTGTGATCTGCCCGCCTTGACCTCCCAAAGTGCTGGGATTACAGGCGTGAGCCACCACACCAGGCCCTGGAGACAATCTTTATAGTCAAAGATACAATGAGGCTGAAAGTTAAAGAATAGAAAAAGTACACCATGTAAACAGTAGCCATAAGAGACTCCAGGTGATCCCCACAGGGTCCTGGAAACAGGATTTGTCTTAAACCTAGTCATGGATGCAGGCACCACCAGATATTCACAGAGCTCAAGTCAGTGAGACTGTGGATCATGGCTTCTGATTATTTATAATCCCCAGATGACTTTCAGAGTCGAAAGCATTCCACTAAAGTCATCCATGGCTACAATTTTAAGGAGATTCAAGTCTACACTGGAGATGTGGGGCCTGAGGAAAAAGAAGATTTATTCTTCATTTTTGTTTTGTTTTGAAACAGGATCTTGCTCTGTCACCTAGACTGGAGTGCAGTGGTGCGATCACAATTCACTGCAGCCTCAACCTCCCGTGCTCAGGAGATTCTCCCACCTTAGACTCCGGAGTAGCTGGGACTGTAGGCCTGCGTCACCACCCCTGGCAAATTTCTTGTTTTTGTGCTTTTTTTTTTTTTTTGGTAGGCACAGGGTTTCACCATGTTCCCAGGCTGATCTCGAACTCCTGGGGTCAAGCGATCCTCCCACCTCGGTCTCTCAAAGTGCTGGAATTATAAGCATGAGCCATCATACCTGGCCTTTTTTTGACTTAGGCAAAACATCGTGTACTTTAAAGCATATTCCAGTATCTAATGCTAGGCCCTGAAATTGTCAGAAAAGGCCCAGTCTGCCAGATGAACGGAAGATAGGGAAGAAGCATTGACTGCATCGTTCCCTCAACTCTGATTCTGGAGTTGCAGGGCATGGAGGGGAAGACCAGTGTGACTAGCAAATTTGGGAGTATGGAAATGAGTAGTTGCAATTTTCATTTCCAGCTCTTTTCGTTTTTATTAAAGATTTCATTCATACCTGTGAAAAGCTCTGCCATGAAGGAGACTGTGGACCATGCTCTCGCACATCAGTTATTTCCTGCAGATGCTCTTTCAGAACAAAGGTAAATCCTAAACAATGCTCGAGTTGTTGCCATCAATGTTTTCTTTAAAATGGTGATTATGGGAGGGGAGGAATCAAAATAACCTCAGTAGGATAGGTATGGGAAGTGGTTGTGGCACTCAAGGTCTAGAGGCCAATAGTGGGATAAGGCAAATAGATCACTCTACCAAATACAGGTGTGATAGCCTGAAAAGAGGAAGAATAGCACTGTTGCAAGGAGTCAGCCAACTAAGAAGTTAGAGGAAACAGTCCATATGACCACCCACTTGTGATACCAACTTTTGATACCAATTGAAAGTTCAGTGGTCCCTAAGACCACTTGAAAGACTTGATAATTTGATAAAAAGGACTCACTGAACTTGCTGATGGTTACACTTACAGTTAGAGATTTACTACAAGGAGGTTACAGTTTTATTACAAGGAAAAGGATACAAATTAAATCAGCCAAGGGAAGAAGTATGTAGAGCAGAGTCCAAAAAAGTACCAAAGGTGGAACTTCATTTGTCCTTTCCCTGTGGAGTCAGGAAAGTATTACTCTCTCTGCATCAGTGTGTGACAGCATACATGGAATATTGCCAACCAGGAAAGTTCACCCAAGCTTATGTGTTCAGTTTTTATTGGTGCTCTATTGTGGAATCATAGTTGACTGCCCACGTGGCTAATCTCAGTCTCCAGTCTCTCCAGAGGTCTACTGATAACATGTGACCCAAAGCCCCTGCCCTAAAACTATCCAGTGTGGCCAGTCTGCTCCTAAATCACGTAATTGGACTATCCAGTGACTCAAGACTCCAGGCAAACAATAACACTTCTATCAGGCATGGCATTCCACTAGGCTTAGAGATTACCTCTCAGAAGCCAAGTGCAAAGGCCAGACTCTCTTTGAGTAAGGTTTAATTCTTCACTGTACAACTGTTTTGTACAACTTTTTTGTCAGTTTCTACTTTCTGGTGAAAGCCTGGATAGTTTTTATTTTTCTTTTTTTAAAATTTTGTTTATTTATTTATTTTGAGACACAGTCTCACTCCATCACCCATGATGGAGTGCGAAGGTGCAGTCTCGGCTCACTGCAGCCTCCACCTCCCAGGTTCGAGTGATTCTTATGCCTTAGCCTCTGGAGGAGTTGGAATTACAGGTGCACTCCACCATACCCAGCTAATTTTTGTATTTTTAGTAGAGACGGGGTTTTGCCATGTTGGTCAGGCTGGTCTCAAACTCCTGACCTCAAGTCATCCTCCTGCCTCAGCCTCCCAAAATGCTGGGATTACAGATGCACGACACTACACCTGGCTAATTTTTGTATTTTTAGTAGAGATGGGGTTTCACCATGTTGGCCAGACTGGTCTTGAACTCCTGACCTCAATTAATGTACCATCTCAGCCTTCCAAAATGCTGGGATTATAGACGTGAGCCACTGCGCCCAGCCTACCTTGGATAGTTTTCATCAGACTTTTTGTTATCAAAAGTCTTCGGGTGATTCAGCTTGGGGAACACACTAAGTGTTGATTTATCCTGCTCTTTGACCTACCTGGTCATTTCAGTGTATATCAACGTTTGTCCCAGCAGAGTACAAGCCAGGGTGGAGACAGAATTCTGAACCGTTGGTTCTGTTAAACACAATGCAGGGTCTGGCAGCGTCTGACTTGCAGACAGTTCTGAGGATATAGTCCATAAATGGGAAGCTAGTTTAATAGGAAAGCTTCAGAAAAAAAGGGAAAATTAGTGTAATTTACATGTTACAAAAGTTGTGTAATCATGTGTGGGTTTTTTTTCTGAAAGAAATTACAATATACATGGGATAGTAGAGACATTTTGATTGTCAGGTATGGGACCACTTTGTACTTTGCAAATATGTTATTAAAGTCTGTGAGATGCTGTGATTTGGCAATCATAAATTTAGTAATGCCCAGAGATGCTCTTCGTGATCTTTGTGACTGAAAATTATAAGCAGGGTTGGGACGTACAAGCTGGAAGTGGCTGCTGTCAGTTTTCTTCATTCTCCCACAATCCCTCTCTCTATCTCTACGTTTTCTTGCTTCTCGTTGACTCTTTGTCCTCACTCCCTCTAACAGCAGACTCCATGGCAGTGAGTGTATTCTTGAAAAGCTATGTGTAAACTGAATTTTTACAAGTAAAAGTCCTTAAATTGCAGGAGGAGCTCACTGTCAATACAAACTCTGTTAAACCTGTTTGACAAAGTAAAAAAAAAAAACTCTTCAAAAAGCTGATAATTAGCTGGGCATGGTGGCTCATGCCTGTAATCCCAGCACTTTGGGAGGCTGAGGCAGGTGGATCATGAGGTCAGGAGATCGAGACCATGGTGAAACCCCGTCTCTACTAAAAATACAAAAAAATTAACTGGGCACAGTGGCGGGCGCCTGTAGTCCCAGCTACTCCAGAGGCTGAGGCAGGAGAATGGTGTGAACCCAGGAAGCGGAGCTTGCAGTGAACCGAGATTGCACCACTACACTCCAGCCTGAGTGACAGAGTGAGACTGTCTCGAAAAAAAAAAAAAATCTGATAATTATCACCTTATTGTGTAACTAGATTTTCATGCATACGGATTTTCATGACATGGTTTTGTAATGGAATGGGCTTTTCCACAGAAGTGAGTTTTCTAGATAAATAAAACTTTCTTAAAACTTCAAAGGTTGTTTTCATTTCATCACTTCGGTGGGACTCTGATAAATGTATGCTGTGTCTTACTGTGTCTTAATAAAGCATGCTATATTTAAGTCTTTATGGTAATTCACGTGTAGGAGTTTATGGGAGTTCTGCCTTTCCTGACATTTGTAGATAACCTCTCCTGCATATCATTTCTTCTGTATAATCCAGTGTTCACTGATGGGAGCATTAACTCAGTTTCCTGAGTCACTTTTGCTTTATATCTGTAGAGAGCATATAGGGAACTTTTTCATATCAACAATCCCAGGCACCTCATTTTTTTTATCTGAAATGTATATTTTCCAGCCAAGAACCTTTTATTACTTAGACCTCTTCACATCTGTTATCAACTCCAGTAGCTGCTTTTTTTTTTTCCAAGGATAATTTTTACTAAGAGGGGACTTTTAAAGTCATTTTTCTCATTTCTGTCATTTCTGAGTACATGGCAACCTGTAAATGACATCAAAGCCAAAATCAGATGTAGAAGCCAGGCAGCTAGCCAGACTCATTCTACCCCAAGTGACTGACTTGTTTCCCACATGCTAGCGTCGCTACCCGCATTTTTTAGGATCATGCCTCAGCAAAATTACATGATAGACCTTTTAGACCACTCACATGTAATGGAAACCAGAGTAATAAAACGTCAGAGACCAAACCAAAGATCTGCTTTATTTCACTTTGCTATAGTTTGGTGGTATTGTCAGGTGTGCTCTGAAGTGTGTAGAGCCGTTTGTCCCTGCATGGTACAGATTGTTACCTGTTTTCAATTCTTACATCTGCTTTTTATGGCTTTTTCTGTCTGTACCCTTGTTAGGTAATGACTTCTCTTTCCTTTGCATACCCTTAGCAGCCCCTCTTTCTGTTCAGATTTTATAATTAGTCTACCGTGAATTTGGAGACCAGACCACAAAGATCGTTAGAATTGTATTTTCATGAAGAGTCTGTAAGCCTGGAGTCCTCTCGGGAGTAAAGCTCATTCATATAGGGATTAGGCTCACTCCAGGCATGGCAAGTGAAGTTGGTGAATAAGTGACTATCAGAGAAGTACGGGATATTTGGGATATTCTTATTACCTTTGGCATTATATTATAGTTGTATTGTTTTAATTATTCCTAAAGTAGTTACTGTTTCTTTTTCTTTTTCCATAGGAGCTTCCATGTACCAGTCTCAAAAGTGAAGGTATGACTGGGGTGGGGCATGAGGGAATTTTTGGGATGCAGGTATCTTCACTTTGGTAGGGAGTTGGGTTATGTATTTGTCGAAATTCAGCAAAGGACTGCTTAATATTTGTATATAACTTTCACCTGAATAGGAAAAAATTATAAATTGAATTCTGTTGATGAAATGCTGAAAAATTTAAGCTAAGTATACTCATGTCTACAGCTTGCTTTGAAATGCATTAAAAAAGGAAATTAGTGGGTAGATAGAAGAATGGATATATATATATGAAAAAGTATGTTAATGGTAGAATCTAGATATGGGCATATGGATATTCACTGTAAAATCGTTTGAACTTTTTTTTCTTTTTTCTTTTGAGACGGAGTCTTACTGTGTTGCCCATGCCAGAGCGCAGTGGCGCGATCTCGGCTCACTGTAACCTCAACCTCCCAGGTTCAAGCGATTCTCCTGCCTCAGCCTCCCAAGTAGCTGGGATTATAGGTGCGCACCACTACACCTGGCTGATTTTTGTATTTTTGGTAGAGACAGGGTTTCACCATGTTGACCAGGCTGATCTCTAACTCCTGACCTCAAGTGATCCACCTGCCTCAGCCTCACAAAGTGCTGGGACTACAGGCATGAGTCACCGCACCCGGCCTCAATTCCTGTTTTGATGACCGTCACATACTCTCGTTGAAACCACTGTAAAACCTTTTTGGAAAAGTGATGGAAGATAAGGATATGCAAAATGAAAGATCTTATTGTAGTCAGACAGCTAGATGTATCAGTTAGGAAGCTTCTGGATGCAGGTATCCAAACCCAAGAAAAAATGACTTTTCTGATAAGGGTATTTACTGTCACACCTAATAGGAAGTCTGGAGGCAGAACAAGTCTGAGATTGGTTAATTTTAAGCTCAGTGATTTCCAAGACTTCAATTCGGCTTCTCTGTGGTTTTCTTGATTTTCTCCTTGTGGGTATGTCAGCTACTACAACTTCACACGTTGGGTCTCTGCCCAACAACATCTAAACAAAATCCATGAGGAGAGTGTTGATCTTCTCTTCCTATGTAAGAGCAAGGGAAACAGTCCTGAAAGGTTCTCAGTACACTTTGTGTCCAATGCTTCTGCCTAAACCTGTCACTAGCAAAGTGAACGGAATTACCCTGGTGGGTAAAGCTAAACAACATCCACCCCTGGAACTGAGGAGCACGCTGGCCTCCAATTTCTGAACAAAATTAAGGCTGTCTTTGCCTGAAAGAGGAGAGTGACTGTTTGGGAGGTACCCAGCAATATCTGCCTCAAAACCGTATTTAAACTTTTGGTTCAGTGTGCCATCTGTATCAAGGAAAAAAAGTTTGGTTATTAAAAACATAATTTGGGTCCAGGAATGGCGGCTCATGCCTGTAATCCCAGCACTTTGGGAGGCCATGGTGAGCGGATCACCTGAGGTCAGGAGTTCAAGGCCAGCCTAGCCAACATGGTGAAACCCCATCTCTACTAAAAATACAAAAATCAGCCAGGTGTGGTGGTGCACATCTGTAACCCCAGCTACTGAGGAGGCTGAGGCAGGAGAATCACTTGAACTCAGGAGACAGAGGTTGCAGTGAACTGAGATCAAGCCATTGCACTCCAGCCTGGGTGACAGAGTGAGACTCTGTATCAAAAAACAAACAAGAAAAACGTAATTTGGGCCAGATGCAGTGACTCACATCTGAATCCTTATGCTTTGGGAGGCCAGGGCTGGGGGATCACTTAAAGCCAGGAGTTCAAGACCAGCCTGGGCAACATAGTGAGACATTGTCTCTGCAAATAAATTTTAAAAGTTAGCCAGGCATAGTGGCATGTACCTGTAGTCCTAGATACTTGGGAGGCTGAGGCAGAGGATTGCTTGAGTCCAGGAGTTTGAGGTTGCAGTGAGCTGTGATTGTGCCATTGCACCCTAGCTTGGGTGACAGAGCGAGACCCTATCTCTAAAACAATAAAACAAAATAATAAAAACATAATTTGAAAAAATTACAAAATTAATACACTTATGAAGTTTCAAGAAAAAAAAGAATATAAAGCGAAAGATGAAAATTTGCCCTCTGATAGTAGTTTGTTAGATAGGGTTCCAGGTCTTTTTCCCTATTCATACAGATGTATAAACATGCCAGCATAGTTTTGTTTTTCCCCTAGATTTAGGTTCATGCTAAAGATACTGTCTGCAGTTTATTTTCCCTCACTAATATCTCAAAGACGTATTTCCATGTCAGTATGCATAACTCTTGCTCTTGCAGAGTATTCTATATATGGGTCTACCATGTCATAGTTCACCATGGCCCTTTTGGTGGTCATTTAGGTTGTCTCCAGTTTTTCCCCATTACTAATAAGCAGGAACCGTCCTGTCCCACTTTTTATAACTTTATGATGCAAAATTCCAACCATATGTGAAAGTGGTATAATGAATCCCCACATACCTATGACTTGTCATCATCAGTTGTCAACATTTTGCCTCTCTTGTTTTCATCCATCCCTCCTTCCCTACATTTTATTTATGCTGAAGTACTTTGAAAACAAATCTCAAATATCATTTCACCCATAAATACTTCAGTGTTTAGCCCACGTTTTTTTAGTTGAAATTCACATAACATATAATTAACCATTTTAAATGTACAGTTCAGTGGCACTTAGTCCTTTCACAATCTAGTTCCAAAACATTTTCTCTATCTTACTTTTTTCTTTTTCTTTTCCTTTATTTTATTTTATCTTACTTTTTTTTTTTTTGAGACATAGTTTTGCTCTTGTTGCCCAGGCTGGAGTGCAGTGGCGCGATCTCAGCTCACTGCAACTTCCGCCCCCTGGGTTCAAGCGATTCTCTTGTCTTAGCCTCCTGAGTAGCTGGGATTACAGGCACCTGCCACCATGCCAGGCTAATTTTTTTGTATTTTTAGTAGAGATGGGATTTCACCATGTTACCCAGGCTGGCCTCAAACTCCTGGCCTCACGTAATCCGCCTGCCTTGGCCTCCCAAAGTGCTCGGATTACAGGCATGAGCCACTGTGCCCAGCCTTTTTTAAAATTTTATTTTAAAAATATGTAGAGACAGGTTCTCACTGTGTTGACCAGGCTGGTCTTGAATGCTTGGCCTCAAGTGATCCTCCCATGTTGGCCTCCCATAGTGCTGGGGAAAAACATTTTCATCACCCTGAAAGGAAACCGTGTATTAACTAAGCATTTACTCCTCACTCAGCCCTCACCCAGGTAACCACTGATCTGCTTTCTATCTGTATGGATTTACTATACTTCATCTAAATGAAGTCACAATATATAATCTTATGTGCCCCACTTCTTTCACTTAGCATGTTTCAACTTTTTGGCCATTGTGAATAGTGCTGTTACGAACATTTGTATACATGTTTTTGTTGAATACCTATTTTCATTTCTTTGGGGTGTATACCTAGGAGTAGAATTGCTGGATCCGATGGTAATCTTGTGTTTACTTTTTTTGAAAAACTGCCATTGTGTTTTCAACAGTGACTGCACCATTTTATATTCCTACCAGCAATGTATGAGGGTTTCGTTTTCTCCACATCCTTGTCAATACTTGTTATTTTCTGAGTTTTTTTGTTTTTGTGTTTGATTTTTTGAGATAGGGTCTCACTCTGTTGCCCAGGCTTGGAGTGCTGTGGCACAATCTCGGCTCACTGCAAACTCCGCCTCCCAGGTTCAAATGATTAACCTGCCTCAGCCTCCTGAGTAGCTGGGATTACAGGTGCCCACCACCGTGCCTGGCTAATTTTTGTATTTTTAGTAGAGACGGGGTTTTACCATGTTGGTCAGGCTGGTCTCGAACACCTAACCTCATGATCCACCCGCCTCAGCCTCTCAGAGTGCTGGGATTACAGGCTTGAGCCACCACACCCGGCCATTTTTGGGGTTTTTTAAATCATAGCCATCCTAGTGAAGTGAGATATCACTACCACGTGATATGATGTCTCTGATATTTCATTGTTGGTTTTTAAAATATATTTATTGTTTGAGACAAGGTCTCTCTCTGTCGCCTAGACTGGAGTGTAGTGGCAGATCACAGCTCACTACAACCTTGCTCTCCTGGGCTCCAGTGGTCCTTCCACACCAGCCTCCCAAATAGCTGGGACCACAGGCATACACCACCATGCCCATGGCTTAATTAACTTTTAATTAAGTTTGAAAACTTAATTTTAAAAGTTTTGCAGGGCTGGGTGCGATGGCTCAAACCTGTAATCCCAGCGCTTTGGGAGGCCAAGGCGGGCAGATCACTTGAGGTCAGGAGTTTGAGACTAGCCTGGCCAAGAAGGTGAAACCCCTTCTCTACTAAAAATACAAAAAATTAGCCAGCATGGTGGTGGGCACCTGTAATCCCAGCTACTCGGGAGGCTGAGGCAAGAGAATCGCTTGAACCCAGGAGGCGGAGGTTGCAGTGAGCAAGTTTTTGTAGAGACAGGGTCTCATTATGTTGGCCAGGCTGGTCTTGAATTCCTGGGCTCAAGCAGTCCTCCTGGCTCAGCCTCCCAAAGTGCTGGGATTACAGGCAGGAGCCACCATGCCCAGCCACACTTAAATTTTTGATAGAAACATACACGCAGCCAGCCTTACACATCCACGGGTTCCATATCCATGGATTCAACCAACCACAGATTGAAAATATTCAAAGACAAATTTGTAAACAAATTACATCTGTACTGAACATGGACAAAATTTATTCTCATCATCATTTTCTAAACAATAACTATCTAGATAGCATTTACATTGTATTCGGTGTTATAAGTAATCTAGAGAAGATTTGAATTATAAAGAAGAGTGTGCATAGGTTATATGCAAATATTATACCATTTTGTATAAGAGACTTGAATATCTGTGGATTTTGATATCCAAGGAAGGTCCTGGAATCAGTCCCCCATGGACTCCAAAAGTTTGTACACCCATCTGCCTAGATGAGTGTGCCTTTCTCTCCACACCTTAAACCCTACCATTGCTATTTTTTTTAGACAGTTTTAAAGGTGAAAATTGATATTTTAATACACGTTTTCAGCTGGGCAGAGTGGGTTACACTTGTAACCCCAACATTTGGAAGGCCGAGATGGGAGGCTCATTTGAGCCCAGGAATTCGAGGTTACAATGAGCTATGTTAATGCCACTGCACTCCAGCCTGGGGGACAGAAAGAGACCCTGTCTCTTAAAAAAAAAAACAAAAAACAAAAAACTGACGGCCTGGCGTGGTGGCTGACACCTGTAATCCCAACACTTTGGGAGGCCAAGGCAGGTGGATCACCTGAGGTCAGGAGTTCAAGACCAGCCTGGCCAACATGGCAAAACCTGGTCTCTACTAAAAATACAAAAATTAGCTGGGCGTGGTGGCACACACCTGTAATCCCAGCTACTCAGGAATCTGAGGTGGGAGAATCGCTTGAACCTGGGAGGTGGAGGTTGCTGTGAACCAAGATTGCACCACTGCACTCCAACCTGGGCAACAGAGTGAGACTCTATCTCAAAAAAAAAAGAAAAAGAAAAAAAAAGAAAACAAAAAGGCCAGACACAGTGGCTCATTCCTGTAATCTCAGCACTTTGGGAGGCCATGGGATGCGGATCACCTGAGATCAGGAGTTCAAGACCAGCTTGGACAACATAGTAAAGCCCTGCTTCTACTAAAAATACAAAAATTAGCTGGCTGTGGTGGCGGGCACCTGTAAGCCCAGCTACTTGGGAGGCTGAGGCACAAGAATCACTTGAACCCGAGAGGCAGACATTGTGGTGAGCCAAGATCATGCCACTGCACTCCAGCCTGGGCAACAGAGACTCCATCTCAAAAAAAAAAAACAAAACTGCATTTACATTATTACAATTGTATTATTACTATTGTAATCTTTTAGCTTATAGTCACTCAAATATTTGTTGAATGAATGTTCATATCCTTTGCCTGTTTTTCTTTTTTCTTTTTAATTGGCCATAGCAGATGCTACATTTATGTGTGACAAGCGGTGTAACAAGAAACGGTTGTGTGGACGGCATAAATGTAATGAGATATGCTGTGTGGTAAGTGGACTTATTAGGCATAATCAGATTCCATTCATCCAGGGGCTGGGCTTCTGGAAGCCTGAGCCATGTGAAGAATGCAGCCCAGATTTAAAAGTCATAGGTATGGGCCCCTAAGCAGCAGTCAGAGAGCTCTCACAGTCCCCATAACCTCTCTACAAAGAGACAGACTGGGCCTTTTTAGCCTCACCCAGGTCAAGAAGTCAGCTAGTGGCATCTGGTAGCAACACAGAGGAAGAGAAAGAGGAAAGAGAAGGTCTCATACCCCAGAGCCCAAGACCCCTAGATGAGCACACAGTCTTCTGCAGGAGATTGTGTGTTGACCCAACACAGACTGGACTTAGCAACTTGGGCTTCAGGTTTCAGGTACTGCTTAGGTCAGGTCAGTAGGAAAAATTATTATGACATTTTAAAAAAGATTTTAAAATAAAATGTTTATTTAAAGTATTTGCTTTTATGGAGCTAAATAAAGCACTAGCTGGCTATTCGTACTCTGTTATCTCATATACTCTTTTATATATTAAAAAACCAAGATAACATATATGTAATACATGACATGATAACATGTATGTATAAACGTGTATGTATATGTATGTATGTATTAGTCCATTTTCACACTGCCAATAAAGACATACCCAAGACTAGGCAAATTACAAAAGAAAGAGGATTAATGGATCTACAGTTCCAAGTGGCTGGGGAGGCCTCACAATCATGGTGGAAGGCAAGGAGAAGCAAGTCACATCTCACATGGATAGCAGCAGGCAGAGAAAGAGAGTTTGTCCAGGAAACTTGGCCTTATAAAGCCATCAAATCTCATGAGACGTATTCACTATCACGAGAACAGCACGAGAAAAACCTGCCCCCATGATTCAGTTACCTCCCACCAGGTCCCTCCCACAACATATGGGAAGTCAAGATGAGATTTGGGTGGGGACACAGCCAAACTATATCATTCTGCCCCAGGCCCCTCCCAAATTTCATGTCCTCACATTTCAAAACCAATCATGCCTTTCCAACAGTCCCCCAAAGTCTTAACCTATTTCAGCATTAACTCAAAAATCTACAGTCCAAAGTCTCATCCAAGACAAGGCAAGTCACTTTGCCTATGAGCCCGTAAATTCAAAAGCAAATTAGTTACTTCCTAGGTACAACAGGGGTACAGGAATTGGGTGTATACAGCCATTCCAAATGGGAGAAGTTGGCCAAAACAAAGAGGTACAGGCCCCATGCAAGTCCGAAATTCAGTGGGGCAGTCAAATCTTTTGTTTTTTTTTTTTTTTTGAGACGAAGTCTTACTCTCTCCGCGATCTCCACTTACTGCAAGTTCTGCCTCCCGGGTTCACACCATTCTCCTGCCTCAGCCTCCTGAGCAGCTGGGACTGCAGGCGCCCGCCACCATGCCCAGCTAATTTTTTGTATTTTTAGTAGAGACAGGGTTTCACCATCTTAGTCAGGATGGTCTTGATCTCCTGACCTCGTGATCCACCTGCCTCGGCCTCCCAAAGTCCTGGGATTATAGGCGTGAGCCACTGTGCCCGGCCGGGCAGTCAAATCTTAAAGCTACAAAATGCTCTCCTTTGACTCCATGTCTTACATCAAGGTCACGCTGATGCAAGAAGTGGGTTCCCATGGTCTTGGACAGCTCCGCCCATGTGACTTTGCAGCATACAGCCCCCTCCCAGCTGCTTTCACAGGCTGGTGTTGAGTGTCTGTGACTTTTCCAGGCACACAGTGCAAGCTGTCAGTGGATCTCCCATTCTAGGGTCTGGAGGACAGTGACCCTCTTCTCACAGCTCCACTAGCTGGTGCCCCAGTAGGGACTCTGTGTGGGGGCTGCAACCCCACATTTCCCTTCAGCACTGCCCTGGCAGAGGTTCTCTGTGACAGCCCCACCCCTGCAGCAAACTTCTGCTCAGACATCCAGGTGTTTCCATCCATCTTCTGAAACCTAGGCAGAGGTTTCCAACGTCAGTTATTGATTTCTGTGCACCCACAGGCGCAGGACTACGTGGAAGCTGCCAAGGCTTGGTGCTTGCACTCTAAAGCCATGGCCCAAGCTCTGTGTTGGCCCCTTTCAACCACAGCTGGAGTGGCTGGGATGCAGGGCACCAAGTCTCTAGGCTGCATACAGCAGAGGGACCCTGGGGCCGGCCCACAAAATCATTTTTTCCTCCTGAGCCTCCAGGCCTGTCGTGGGAGGGGCTGCCATGAAGACCTCTGCAATGCTTTGGGAACATTTTCCCTATTGTCTCGGGGTGTTACATTTGGCTCCTTATTACTTACGCAAATTTCTGCAGTCAGCTTGAATTTCTTCTCAGAAAATAGGATTTTCTGTCACATTGGCAGGCTGCAAATTTTCCAAACTTTTATGCTTTGTTTCCCTTTTAAAACTGAATGCCTTTAACAGCACCCAAGTCACCTCTTAAATGCTTTGCTACTTATATTTCTTCCACCAGATACCCTTAATCATCTTTCTCAAGTTCAAAGTTCCACAGATCTCTAGGGCGGGAGCAAAATGTTGCCACTCTGTTTGATAAAACAACAAGAGTCACCTTTGCTCCAACTCCCAACAAGTTCCTCATCTCCATCTGAGACCACCTCAGCCTGGACATTATTGTCCATATCATTATCAGCATTTTGGGCAAAGCCATTCAGCAAGTCTCTAAGAAGTTCCAAACTTTCCCACATTCTCCTATCTTCTTCTGAGCCCTCCAAACTGTTCCATCATCTGCCTGTTACCCAGTTCCAAAGTCACTTCCACATTTTCGGGTATCTTTTCAGCAGCACCCCACTCTACTGGTACCAGTTTACTGTGTTAGTCTGTTTTCACACTGCTGATAAAGACATACCCGAGACTGGGCAAGTTACAAAAGAAAGAGGTTTAATGGGCTTACAGTTCCAAGTGGCTGGGGAGGCTTCATAACCATGGTGAGAGGCAAGGAATAGCAAGTCACGTCTTAACATGGATGGCAGCAGGCAGAGAGAGGCTTATGCAGGGAAACTCGGCCTTATAAAGCCATCAGATCTCAGGAGACTTACTCACTGTCACGAGAACAGCATGGGAAAGACCTTCCCCCCCATCATTTAGGTAACTCCTACCAGGTCCTTCCCACAACATGTGGAAATTCAAGATAAGATTTGGTTGGAGACACAGCCAAACTGTATCAGTGTGTATATACATAAACAAGATAACACAGTACCAATAGCAAGGTAATACATGTGTATGTATATATATAACATACAAAATTATTTTTGAAATTTATATATTAAAAGTGAAGAGTGATGAATTGTGCAAGTATTATAAACTAGTGTTAGAAGGCTTAAAGACTTCCTCTTATTATAAAAAAATTTACAGCCAGGCATGGTGGCTCATACCTGTAATTTGACTTGGAGCCTGAGGTGGGTGGATCTCACTTGATCCAAGGAATTCAAGGTCAGCCTTGGCAACATGGTAAAACCCCATCTCTACCAAAAATACAAAAATGCCTATCTCATAACCCGGTCTCTAAATAAATAAATAGATTTAAATGTAAAAATAAGACTGGACATGGTGGCTCATGCCTGTAATCCCAGCACTTTGGGAGGCCAAGGTGGGCAGATCACTTGAGGTCAGGAGTTCCAGACCAGACTGGCCAACGTGGTGAAACCCTGTCTCTGCTAAAAATTTAAAACTCACCTGGACATTGTGGTGGGCACCTGTAATCCCAGCTACTCAGGAAGCTGAGGTAGGAGAATTGCTTGAACCTGGGAGGTGGAGGTTGCAGTGGGCCGAGATCGCACCACCACACTCTAGCCTGGGCAACAGAGTGAGACCCTGTCTCTCTCACACAAAGACACACACACAATGTGAAAATAAAATATGTTTTTTTTAAATTTCAAACTGGCTCACTCCTGTAATCCCAGCACTTTGGGAGGCCAAGGTGGGCAGATCATGAGGCCAGGAGATCGAGACCATCCTGGCTAACACGGTGAAACCTTGTCTCTACTAAAAATACAAAAAAATTAGCCAGGCACCGTGGCGGGCGCCTGTAGTCCCAACTACTCAGGAGGCGGAGGCAGGAGAATGGTGTGAACCTGGGAGGCGGAGCTTGCAGTGAGCCGAGATCGCGCCACTGCATTCCAGCCAGGGTGACAGAGT
>NW_016807991.1:5528645-5568157 GCF_001698545.2 Rhinopithecus bieti | reverse complement strand
AAAAAAAAAAAAAAAAAAAAAAAAAAAAATAGAGGCCAGGCACAGTGGCTCGTGCCTGTAATCCTAGCACTTTGGGAGGCTGAGGTGGGCAGGTCACTTGAGGTCAGGAGTTCGAGACCACCCTGGCCAACATGGTGAAACCCTGTTTCTACTAAAAATACAAAAGTTAGCCAGGCATTGTGGCAGGTACCTGTAATCTCAGCTACTCGGGAGGCTGAGACAGGAGAATTGCTTGAATCAGGGAGGCAGAGGTTGCAGTGAGCCAAGATTGTGCTACTGCACTTCAGCCTGGGCAACAGAGTGAGACTCCATCTCAAAAAAAAAAAAAAATAGAAAAAAAAGGCCAGGTGCAGTGACTCACGCCTCTCTTTGGGAAGCCGAGGCAGGTGGATCACCTGAGGTCAGAAGGTTGAGACTAGTCTGGCCAACATGGTAAAACCCTGTCTCTACTAAAAATACAAAACTTAGCCTGGCATGGTGGCGGATGCCTATAATCCCAGCTACTTGGGAGGCTGAGGCAAGAGAATCACTTGAACCCAGGAGGCAGAGGTTGCAGTGAGCCGAGACTGCGCCATTGCACGCTAGCCTGGGTAACAAAGTGAGACTCTGACTCAAAAAAATAAAATAAAATAAAAAGTTTGAAATTAAATAATCTATTATGTGTCACCTCCTAAGAATTATACCTTACATGTATTTCTCAGGGTCTTTTGCCATGTGCAAATATATATGTTTGCATTTTTTCCCCAAAATAAAAGTGGGATCTTACTGAACTGAATGCTTTTAACTAGCTTTTTTTCCTCTCTTATTATTATATGTTTAATCTGTCGCCTTGTCTGTATTTTTTTTTTAATATAAATTTTTAATGGCAGTTGAGTGTCCTGTTACATGGATGGTCCATAACTTATTCAGTCAGTCTTGTGTTGCTGGACATTTCAGTGTTTCCAGTTTTTCTCTGATAAACTGCTCAGATACCAGACCAACAACAACTTGACATCACTTAGTTTCTGTATCTGTCAAGTCCAAGTCTAGTTGCTGGCTTTCCTCTATCACCATACTGGGCCCATAATTTCATTTTACCAAATACCAGAGGCAAACCTGAAATAATTCAGGGGACCAGATTTGATACCCACAGTTAGTCTGGCAATATGATTCAGACTTAAAACTAGAAAACCAGCTCTTGATTTTTTAAGTTAATGGAGTAAAACAGAACTTAAATTCTTTTCTTTTTTTTTTTTTTTGAGACGGAGTCTCACTCTGTCACCCAGGCATGAGTGCAGTGGTCGGATCTCAGTTCACTGCAATCTCCGCTCCCGGGTTTACACCATTCTCCTGCCTCAGCCTCCCGAGTAGCTGGGACTACAGGCGCCCGCCACCTCGCCTGGCTAGTTTTTTGTATTTTTTAGTAGAGACAGGGTTTCACCATGTTAGCCAGGATGGTCTCGATCTCCTGACCTCGTGATCCGCCCGTCTCGGCCTCCCAAAGTGCTGGGATTACAGGCTTGAGCTACCGCGCCCGGCCTTAAATTCTTCATTAAGTGGAATGTTCCCTCCTTCCTTGGGAATCTTAGGATAGTCCTCCCAGCATAGTTTGAAAGCTCCTCCTGTGGCATTCATACCAGCATGAAGTACATGCCCAGGCCAGTCCCCACCCGTTCCCTCCTTTACACTTACTTGCAGGTGTTACAGATGAAGCCCAAATCCTGCTGGGCAAGATCCATAGTAAGAACTTCACCATTTGTGAATTGTGTTGTTTTAGCCTATTTTGTTCCCCATTCATTTCCATTTTCTTTAAGTGTTTACTGTATTTCTAACATGGTGTCAGACACAGAGGGAACTTCAGAGGAAGAGAAAAATACCCCGTGACCATGAGGTTCTTACGTTCTCCCTGCGAGGAGGAGAATGGTTGTTCAATACACATGATACAACCACCCTTCACATGCAGATGGGCTAAATAATGTGGCAGCAACCCATCTGTGTAGGAACTGAGACACCAGGAAGTGTGAGGGAGCTCAGGCTAGAGTGTAGTCAGCCAAGGAAAGCTTCATTGTAGGAGGTGAGTTTTGATGAACTTCCCCTTATAAGCAGTAATGAAATTGGAAGGAATCAGCGGAAGCATTTTAGATGGAATTAATAGCAAAGATATCTAAGCAGAAGTGAGCGGTTGCTGTTAAGGTAGGGCCAAAAGAATGACATAGTAGAATTGGATGGACCACATGGCTGTGCTGTAAGAGATGAGATGAGAAAGCTGCCTCCTCTGCTTCTGTTTGGGCATGTCTCTTCCGCCTTGGTTGGGTTTCTTTTTCTCACTCATGCTTGTCCTTCAACACTTTAACATAAAGTCAGGTACTTTTTACTTTCCTGTGACCATTTTTTAAAAGTACTCCCAGTTTCTGAATGTAAAAGTTTCATGCCGTATGCCATTTATGTGATGTATAATGGTTTATGTGGCTTTATTTCGAAAGTATTCCTAAAGTTACCTTTCTCTTTCTGCAGTATATCATTCTTGTCATAGTGAAGAGAAGTGTCCCCCTTGCACTTTCCTAACTCAGAAGTGGTGCATGGGCAAGCATGAGGTAAGTTTTCTCTCTCAAGTGCTCATTGTTCCAGGCAGAGCTTCATGGTTTTAGTACTTAAGAATTGTTAGTCTCATTGTTTCTCAAAGTAAATACATTCAGAAGTAGAAGCTTTCCATTGCTTAAAAATTTTTTCTTAAGATGTAATTTGCATACAACAGAATTTACCCTTTTTATTGTACAGATCCATGAGTTTTAACAAAAGCATACGTACCATCAAACCACTACCACAATCAAGATGTAGAACAGTTCAGTCACCCCCAAACATCCTTCATGCCCCTGTGTATTCAGTGTCCCCAATTCCAGTCCCTGAAAACCAATGATCTGTTGTCTGTTCCAATCATTTTACTTTAAAACACCAATTTTTTGTTTTTAATAACCACCTTATTCCTGCAAAAATGGCAGTAATCAAAAAATAATAGATGTTGGCGTGGATGTGGTGAAAAGGGAACACTTTTACACTGCTGGTGGGAATGTAAACTAGTACAACCACTGTGGAAAACTGGCGATTCCTTAAAGAACTAAAAGTAGATTTACCGTTTGATCCAGCAGTCCCACTACTGGGCGTCTACCCAGAAGAAAAGAAGTCATTATACGAAAAAGATACCTGCACACGCATGTTTATAGCGGCACAATTCACAATTACAAAAATGTGGAACCAGCCCAACTGCCCATCAATCAACAAGTGGATAAAGAAATTGTGGTGTATATATATATATATATACACGTACCATGGAATACTACTCAGCCAGGAACGAAATAATGGCATTCACAGCAACCTGGATGGATTTGGAGACCGTTATTCTAAGTGAAGTAACTCAGGAATGGAAAACCAAACATTGTATGTTTTCACTCATAAGTGGGAGCTAAGCTATGAGGACGCAAAGGCATGAGAATGATACAGTGGACTTTGGGGACTCTAGGGAAAGGATGGGAGGCGGGTGAGGGATATAAAAAACTACACACTGGGGCCGAGCATGGTGGCTCATGCCTAGAATCCCAGCACTTTGGGAGGACGAGGCAGGCAGATTACGAGGTCAGGAATTCGAGACCAACCTGGCCAACATGGTGAGACCCCATCTCTACTAAAAAAATTAGCTGGGCATGGTGGTGCATCCCTGTAATCCCAGCTACTTGGGAGGCTGAGGCAGGAGAATTGCTTGAACTTGGGAGGCAGACGTTGCAGTGAGCCAAGATTGTGCCACTTGCACTCCAGCCTGGGCAACAGAGCAAGACTCCGTCTCGAAAAAAAAATAAATAAATTTTAAAAACTACACATTGGGTACAATGTACACTCCTCAGGTGATGGGTGCACCAAAATCTCAGAAATCACTACTAAGGAACTTATCCATGTAGCCAGACACCACCTGTTCCCCAAGAACTACTGAAATAAGAAAAAGGAAAAAAAAAAATCACTGATCATAGGTCACCATAACAGATAGAATAATGAAAAATTCTGAGATGTTGCGAGAATTACCAAAATGTGACGCAGACACGAAATGAGCATGTGCTATTGGAAAAGTGGAACAGATAGACTTGCTGGACACAGGGTTGCCACAAACTTGCAATTTGTAAAAAATGTGATATCTATGAAATGCAATAAAGTGAAGTCCTATTAAAAAAATGCATATTTATTGTACAGTTGAAAAGATTTAATTCTGCTACTGAGAACGAAATACTCTAACATTCTGGCATATAAACCACCAGACGTGATACACATTTTTCCTTGCTCTGATTAAGATGATACTGTTTTCTACATTCCAACTGTCCTATACCAAAAAAAAAAAAAGATACTGTTTTGTAACCTGCTTATTTTGCGTCATGATGTATTGGCCAACATTTCATGAAACTCTCTTGACATCTATAACAACATGCCATATTCTTTTATCTTCATGGACGTATATTCCTCCGCTGATTTCCTGTGGGTGGTTCTCAAGTCCTTGGTATTTATTCTTTTCTATGTATCTCACCTTTTCCAGTTTATCCATTCTAAAACATCAGTGTGTTATCTTTGTGTTGATGGCTTATTCAGACTTCATTCAACAGAGAATGAGTATGAGTACCTACTATGTGCTAGGTAACAGGCTAGGTTTGGGTGATTTGAAAGTGAACGAGACTAACCCTTGCCCTTATGAAGCCTTCACTTTGGGTCAGGAGGCAGGCATGAAAACAGACAATAGCAGTAATGTGGGAAATACAGAGGGCTAAGGAGGATAGAAGGGCTCTCCAGGTATTTTGCAAGAATTAACTTCCTAAAGGGTAGCGAGAAGAAAGCAATGTGGAGAGGATGACAGGGCAGAGCATCGGCGAAAATTATCCCCATTGCCCTGGTAGTAGAATACGTAAGTGTTTAATGATTGAGAACTACATTCCACCAAAATATGGATTCCAGTGCGATGGGAAGCATGTATGTCCTAGATGTTGGAGGTATCTTCAAGGGAGAAGTTGTGTGTCACTGCAGTAGAAGTACATCCCTCATTTCGAGGGTTCATGAAAGAATTTGAGTGAATATATAAGACTAGCCTTTGGTCCTACAAGAGTAAAATTTCAGCAGCTTTTTCCTATGGTGAGGAAGCCTGGGAACAGGCCATTTTTCAAGAAAAAAAAATGAGTTGGGGGTTCCATGGCCTGTTTTCTCTAAATTTTTTAAAGGACAGGACTGCCTGAAGTTGTGGAGACCATGAGTTGGGAGACATGAGGAGAGTTAAGTATTTAATTGCAGAAAACAGCCTTCTAGCCTGGGCAACCAGTGGGATCCTGACTACAATAATACAAAAATTAGCTGGATTTAGTGGCATGCCTGTATGCCCAGCTACTTGGAAGGCTAAGGCAGGAGGATCACTTGAACCCAGGAGTTCAAGGCTGCAGTGAGCCATGATTGTGCCACTGCCCTCCAGCCTGGGCAACAGAGCAAAATTCTGCCTCAAAAAAAAGCAAAACAGGCTGGGCACAGTGGCTCACGCCTGTAATCCCAACACTTTGGTAGGCTGAGGCAAGTGGATCACGATCACCTGAGATCAGCAGTTTGAGACCAGCCTGGCCAACATAGTGAAACCCTGTCTCTACTAAAAATACAAAAATTAGCTGGGCATGGTGGCACACACCTGTAGTCCCAGCTACTTGGGAGACTGAGGCAGGAGAACCGCTTGAACCTGAGAGGTGGAGGTTGCAGTGAGCTGAGATCGCGCCATTGCACTCCAGCCTGGGCGACAGAGGAAGACCACCTTTAAAAAAAAAAAGCAAAATCAAACAAAAAAATGGCCCTCAGTCTCAGAACCCTGGGCCAAGGTTGCCTTCCACCCCCGCGTCTATAAGAGTTAGTCTATTGACTTTGCTTTAGCAGTTCAGAAAGGAGGGAAAAGATCATCTGCCCCTCCCAGTTAGTCATAGCATTTTCAAGCACTCCCTAGTTATCTAGTTACATTTGTTTGTTGTCACTTTGGAAAGTTTATGTCCCAGATCACATTTTTGGCTTCTGCTACAAATCCTTTTGAGTCATAACAGAGATTATTAAATAAAGTTAAGGTTTGTTTTCTTCATCTCAAACTAACCTTTCAGACTTTGAAAATCAAAGTGATTTTTTTCCAGATAAATAGAGCTTTTTTAAAAATACAGCTTTTAAGCCGGATGTAGTGGCATGTACCTATGGTCCCAGCTAATCAGAAGACTAAGGCAGGAGGCTCACTTGAGCCCAGAAGTTCAAGTCCAGCTTAGGCAACATAGTGAGACCCTGTCTCTAAAAATTAAAATAATAATAATTCTTATTTTAAAAACTGGGCTGAGTGTGGTGTTTCACGCCTGTAATCCCAGCACTTTGGGAGGCTGAGGCAAGTGGATCACTTGAAGTCAGGAGTTCAAGACCAGCCGCCTGGCCAACATGGCGAAACCCAGTCTCTACTGAAAATACAAAAATTAGCTGGTCATGGTAGTACACACCTGTAATCCCAGCTACTCGGGAGTCTGAGGCTGGAGAATCCCTTGAACCCTGGAGGTGGAGGTTGCACTGAGCCCCGAGATGGGCGCCACTATACTCCATCCTGGGCAACAGAGTGAGACTTCCTCTCAAAATAAATAAATACAAACCATTATTGCCAGATGCAGTGCCTCACACCTGTAATCTCAGCACTTTGGGAGGCCTAGGCAGGTGGATTGCTTCCACTCAGGAGTTCGAGACCAGCCTGGGCAACATGGTGAAACCCCATCTCTTAAAAAAAAAAATACAAAAATTATCCAGGCATGGTGGCATGCACCTGCAATTCCAGCTACTTGGGAGACTGAGGTGGGAGAATCACGTGAGCCCCAGGAAAGTCATAATCATGCCATTACACTCCAGCCTGGGCGACAGAGTAAAACCCTTTATCAGAAAACAAAACAAACAAAAAAAAAAACCTGCTATAAGCTCAGAAATGTTTTAAGAGAAAGTTAAAACTCACCCCAAATCCCATATGGAGATGAGAATCTGACTACTTCTGTCTCTCCTAGTTTCGGAGCAACATCCCCTGTCACCTGGTTGATATCTCTTGCGGATTACCCTGCAGTGCCACGCTACCATGTGGGATGCACAAATGTCAGAGACTCTGTCACAAAGGGGAGTGTCTTGTGGATGAGGCCTGCAAGCAGCCCTGCACCACCCCCAGAGCTGACTGTGGTCACCCATGTATGGCACCCTGCCATACCAGCTCACCCTGCCCTGTGACTGCTTGTAAAGCCAAGGTGGGTATTTCTGGCCACAGATGGAGCATTGACTGTGGTTCTGAGGCTACTAGTGAGTCCAGAACTGTCTACAGTAGCCCCTGGGCATGCATCTTAATCAGGGGTCATTGGTTGCCAAAAACCACAAGTTAGAGAAAGGTAGAGTCAGTCACACAGGTTTCTGCCTGCCAAACTTGGTATGGCCTTTTGATTCAGCAGGTACCCACTGCCACCAGACTACAGTCTGTGTCTCCCTTGGATCAGATTCTCAATAGACACTGATTGTTTACTCCATTTATTTAATAAATGTATAAATGTCTTTTGTGCAAGACGTAGTATGAGGTGCTAGGGATAAATTAGTGAACAAGAGACACATGGTTCCTCACTACCTGATGGGACAGATATTCAGTTATTGCTTAGATAACTAACTATGGCTGTGGTGTCATGAGGGAGTAGTTTAAGCCTTGTGGAGGGGCTATGAGAGCAGGTAAATGGGAGTTTTAGCCTGGTCTAAAGGATCAAGTGTGGCCACCTTGAGGAGGTGGAGTTGGCTAGGCCACAGTTGGGCCTAGGGCAGGCGTCTGTCTCTGATGATAAAAACTTCATCCCAGGCCTGCCCCTTCAGCCAGGATGAAGAGCAGAGGTGGTTTCCAAAAGGGGGCATTGTGGATGGGGCACTTCTAGCATGTCAGCAACTGTGTCAGTTTGCATGTGTGGTTAGCTTCTTCCAGCTTGGAGCGTGGCCACCCACTGACTCTCTAGTCTCTGCTATGGTTTAAGAGAGGATTTAAGAGTGAAAACTGCTTTATTCACATGGTTCCAGTGCGCTAAAAGTCGTTCCATGTCATCTGACTTCAGGTAGAGCTACAGTGTGAATGTGGACGAAGAAAAGAGATGGTGATTTGCTCTGAAGCATCTAGTACTTATCAAAGGTTAGTGTTACTTAAATGTTAACAACTGGTGACCTAGGTGAAACAGATACCTGTGTTTTGTTTTGTTTTTAAAGCTAATCAAGTGAATCAGTGGGAGTGGAGAAGAAACAAGTCTGTAACTGGTTGTGATCAGTTGTAAACACCACTACACAGATACATGTGTTTATCATAGTATCCTTGCACCTTTTCTAAAAGCTGGAAAGGTTTTTTTGTTTGTTTTGTTTTGTTTTATTGAGAGGGGTCTAGCCCTGTTTCCCAGGCTGGTCTCCTACCTTGGCCCCTCAAAGTGCTGGGATCACAGGAGTGAGCCACCACACCTGGCTAGAAAGTTTCTTACATACATTTTTAAGAATCTAGTTTCTCTAGTTCAAAGAAAAAGTGCTGCTTTATGTACCTTTTCTTCCCTAACTTTAGTGTGTAAAATAACTTTTAAATTTTTCCACTTCCTCCTTCCTCTTTCTCTTTTTCTCTCTTTTGGTCATATTACATTGTGAGATAAGAAGGGAAGATGTCCTGAAGTTAGGTGAATTGCTTTCACATCCCACCATTTGTCATTGGCACAGCCAGGGCTAAGCCCTGTGCCCTTCTGGTGTGAGGGTTTCTTTTTTTTTTTTTGAGACGGAGTCTCGCTCTGTTGCCCAGACTGGAGTGCAGTGGCTGGATCTCAGCTCACTGCAAGCTCCGCCTCCAGGGTTTATGCCATTCTCCTGCGTCAGCCTCCCAAGTAGCTGGGACTACAGGCACCTGCCACCTCGCCCGGCCAGTTTTTTGTATTTTTTAGCAGAGACGGGGTTTCACCGTGTTAGCCAGGATGGTCTCGATCTCCTGACCTCGTGATCCGCCCTTCTCGGCCTCCCAAAGTGCTGGGATTACAGGCTTGAGCCACCGCACCCGGCCGTTGTGAGGGTTTCTAATTGTTCTGTGAGGTATCTCTGCAGCTTCCTGAAGTCTTGGGACCTGTGTAGCCATATAGGGATCTGAGTGCTGAGATGGAGATGTCAGAGAATTAATGGTTTAATATATGTATAATATATAATATGTATTATAATTTATATATCATATATATATATGGTTAGATGGGGAGAGGTGCCATGGATATAGGACTTTAAGAGGATGCACACATCAGATTGGCTGTGTTTGAATACCTACTAAGTGCCAAGTGTTGCTCTAGGGAATACTGAGGGTTTGAGTCACCTCTTCGCTTCCCATGTAGCTGCTTTGAATATAATTGAAGAGATATGACATAGATATGTCGGTAGTTCATAGTAGCCGGGCTTCCAAGGCCACACCAGTTTTCATGTGATAGATTTGCTTTTTTTTTGAAATGGAGTTTCGCTCTTGTTGCCCAGGCTAGAGTGCAATAGGGTGATCTCAGCTCACTGCAACCTCCACCTCCCAGGTTCAAGTGATTCTCCTGCCTCAGCCTCCTGAGTAGCAGGAATCACAGGAGCCTGCTACCATGCCCGGCTAATTTTTTGTATTTTTAGTAGAGATGGGGTTTCCCCATATTGGCCAGGCTGGTCTTGAACTCCTGACTTCAGGTGAGCCACCTGCCTCAGTTTCCCAAAGTGCTGGGATTACAGGCATGAGCCACCACACCCGGCCTAGATTTGCTTTTGAAGAGGTCTTCTGTATCCCAAGTATAAGGAGGTTCTTGTGAAACTGCAATGCCTCTTTTTCCCTTTCTTTTTTATATTTCAGAATAGCTGCAATTTCCATGGCCTCTAAGATAACAGACATGCAGCTTGGAGGTTCAGTGGAGATCAGCAAGTTAATTACCAAAAAGGAAGTTCATCAAGCCAGGTAATTTTTAAAATGCATATATGTGCCTCTTTCTTCAATTAGACTTCAATTAGAGGACAGGGTTTATTCATTTATCTCAGTACTTCATAGTAGAGCCTTGCATACATAATAAGTATTCAATAGACAATTTGATGTTGAGACATCCGTTCCATCCCCAATGCATCCTACTCAGGAGATAGCTAAGACTAGAGGAGACTTTTCCAGGCCTCACAGTAAACAAAGGAAGCAGAGACCTATATGTGTTTACCTTAACCCATATGAGAATAGAGAACCCAGAGTGATGACTGTCTCTGGAGTGGGAGATTGGGCTGTTAAGAGGGGCACCTGTGGAGCATTTGGGGCTGAGCAGCCAGGGAACACTCTGAGGCCACTGGAGGACTCCTAGGCCCCATAACAGAGAGGCCATCCCACCTGTCCTTGAGAGGGACCTCATCCAGCCATCCCTGGATTGGGGTCCCTGGGGAAATGGTATTTTTAGGGCAAGGGTACTAACGGTAACTGAAGAGCAGGTGGCCTCACAGGCTGCTTCCTGGCCTGAGGGAATGTTCTTTGGCAAGAGTCAGCTGTGCTTCCAGGTTGACTGAGACTTTCTTTTCTTGCTGGATAAGAGCTGTACAGCCAGTACTCTGATTTTATTTTATTTTTTTTCATTTGCTTATCCAGGCTGGAGTGTGATGAGGAGTGTTCAGCCTTGGAAAGGAAAAAGTAAGTAGTTTCAGTTGCTTTTTTAATCTCCTTGCCCTTGAGCTCTGTGAAATTAATGGAAGGGAGCAACCCTTCAAACATCAAGACATTCACTCAGCACTGCGCTGCATCTTTTACTGTTATCAAAGAGCAAGAGAAATGCCGTTACCAAGAATTGAATTGTCTTAAGGATAATCACTCAGGTGATTTCAGTATATTGAGAAACATGAGCTGTGTGGTTTTGGGCATGATATAAACATCATACCAAGCATACTTGTTCAGGGACTGGCCAGCTTCCTGACTCAGAGAAAAGAGGTTTAAAACGATGTTTAGTGAACTTTTCATTGAAGTTTAGCATACATAGTGAAGATTGGAAGTGTGCAGATCAGTGAATCGTCACTAAATGAATACAGTTGTGTAATTAAGCACTCAGGTGAAAAGATAATTACCAGAACTGTCCCTTGTACTCTACATAAACGTAAAACCTCTATCCTAACTTCTCTTTAGATTAGTTTTTGAACTTTATGTAGGTGATGAAATCATGTAGTTTGTATTATTTTTGTCTGGCTTCTTTCATTACATTTTTGTGACATTCACTCCTGTTGTTGCATGTAGCAATGCTTTATTCATTTTTATTCCTGCATGATTTTTTTTGTATTACTATTCATTTACCCATTCTACTGTTAATGGATATCTTTGTATTAAGTATTAGACTATTACAAATAAAGCTGTTAAGAATTTTTTGTTTTTTGAGATGGAGTTTTGCTCTTGTCGCCCAGGCAGGAGTGCAATGGCATGATCTTGGCTCACTGCCACCTCTGCCTCCCAGATTCAAGCGATTCTCTTGCCTTAGCCTTCAGAGTAGCTGGCATTACAGGCGCGCACCACCATGTCTGGCTGATTTTTGTGTTTTTTTTTTTTAAGACGGAGTCTCGCTCTGTCGCCCAGGCTGGAGTGCAGTGGTGCAATCTCAGCTCATTGCAAGCTCTGCCTCCCAGGTTCACACCATTCTCCTGCCTCAGCCTCCCAAGTAGCTGGGACCACAGACGCCTGCCACCACACCCGGCTAATTTTTTTGTATTTTTAGTAGAGACAGGGTTTCACCGTGTTGGCCAGGATGGTCTCTATCTCCTGACCTCATGATCCATCCACCTCAGCCTCCCAAAGTGCTAGGATTACAGGCATGGGCCACCGCACCCGGCTTGATTTTTCTATTTTTAGTAGAAATGGAGTTTCACCATGTTGGCCGGGCTGGTCTCAAAACTCCTGACCTCAGGTGATCCACCTGCCTCCACCTCCCAAAGTGTTGGGATTACAAGCCACCACACCCGGCCCAGAACATTCTTAAACTTGCTTTGCTCTATATTTCTGTACATTTCTGTTGGATGTAAGCCAGAAGTAGAATTGCAGATTAATAGGGTTTACATATGTTCAGCTTTAGTAGATTCTGCCAGTGTCCAAAGTAATTGTACCAAATTACACTCCCACTAGCAAAGGATAATTCCCATTGCTGTACATTTTTGTCAGCACTTGGAATTGTCAGTCTTTTTAATTTTAGCCATTTTGTAGATGTGTATAACAAGATGTCATTGAGCTTTTAATTTATTTTTTCCCAATGACTTAAGAGATTGAGCACCTTTCTTATAGTTACTGGCCATTGGATAGCCTCATTTTTGAAGTGCTTATACAAGTCCTTTGCTTATTTTTTTGTGCTCTTTTGTATTGATTAGTAGGAATTATTTATGTATTCTGAATATGAGTCCTTTGTTGGCTTTCTGTATACATTGTGAGTGCTTTGTTGCACTCTGTACCTTCATTTTTTACTCTCTTCATGCCTTTTTTTAATCCCAGAAGCTGAAGAACTCTTGATATCTTTTGATAAACAGAAATTTTTATGTTAATATTTTCCAGTTTATTTGAGTTTCTTAATAAGCATTTTCATGTCCTATTTAGAAAATTTGTCTATCCTGAGGCCATGATGATATTCTGTTACTATCTAGAAAGTGTATTATTTTACCTTTCACATTTTAAATCTACAGTTGACCTGTACTGATTTTTTTGAGTATGGATAAGGTGAGTTTACAATTCAGCTTTTTTCCATGCAAATATCCATTTGACAAGTACCAAGATTGTCCTTTTCCCAGCACTCTGCAGTGCCACCTCTGTCATAAATCACCTATAAGCCTGGGCAACTTGGCAAAACCTCATCTCTACAAAAAATAAAACAAAATTAGCCAGGTGTGGTGGTACATACCTGTAGTCCCAGTTACTTGGGAGGCTGAGGTGGGAGGATTGCTTGAACCTGCAAGGCTGAGGCTACAGTGAGCCGTGATCACCAGCCTGGACTATACTCTTGGTGACAGAGTGAAACCCTGTCTCAAAAAACAAAAACAAAAATAGACTGGGCACGGTGGCTCATGCCTGTAATCCCAGCACTTTGGGAGGCTGAGGTGGGTGGATCACGAGGTCAGGAGATTGAGACCATCCTGGTTAACACGGTGAAACCCATCTCTACTAAAAAATATAAAAAATTAGCCGGGCATGGTGGTGGGCGCCTGTAGTCCCAGCTACTCGGAAGGCTGAGTCAGGAGAATGGCGTGAACCCAGGAGGCGGAGCTTGCAGTGAGCCGAGATCATGCTACTGCACTCCAGCCTGGGCGACAGTGCAAGACTTCGTGTCAAAAAATAAAATTAAATAAATAAATAAAAGTATATCAAATATATGTATGTGAGTCTATTTCTGAGCTCATCGTGTTCGACTGCACTAGTATCACACTGTCTTAATTACTGTGCCTTTATAACAAGTCTTAATATCTGGTAGTATATATCCTCAACCATGACTCCTTTTCAATATTGTCTTTGATTATTCTTTATTCTTAGCCCTTTACATTTCAACTTAATGTCTTTTTCATTTATTTATTTATTTATTGAGATAGGATCTTGCTCTGTCACCCATGCTGGAATGTAATGGCACAATCATAGTTCACTGCACCCTTGAACTCCTGGGCTCAAGGGATCCTCGTGCCTCAGCCTCCAAAATAGGTGAACTATAGGCATACACACCACTACGACTGGCTAAGTTTTTTTTTTTTTTTTTTTTTTTTTTTTTGTAAACATGGGGTTTTACTATGTTGACCAGGATAGTCTCAAACTTCTGGCTCAAGCAAACCTCCTACCTTGGCCCTCCAAAGTGCTGGGATTATAAGCATGAGCTACTGTACCCAGCCCATATCCACTTATATTTCACAATTGACTTCTTATAATATATACCCAAGAAACCTGCTGGGATTTTGATTGAGTTGGTATTAACTTGTAGGTCAATTTGCAATCCTTACAGTATTGAATTTTCTAATCCATGAGGAAGGTGTATTCTTGCATTTCATGTCTTCTTTGATTTCTCTCAATGATACTTTATGTTTTCTATATATAGATTTTGTGTTCTGTTGGTAGATTTGTTTCTTGATTTTTGATGCTGCTATAGATGGGTTTTTTCCTTGTATTACTTGTAATTTTTTTTTTTTTTTTTGAGACAGAGTCTCGCTATGTCACCCAGGCTGGAGTGCAGTGGCACGATCTCGGCTCACTGCAAGCTCCACCTCCCAGGTTCACGCCATTCTCCTGCCTCAGCCTCCCAAGTAACTGGGACTACAGGTGCCCGCCACCACACCCGGCTAATTTTTTGTATTTTTAGTAGAGATGGGATTTCACCATGTTAGCCAGGATCTCAATCTCCTGACCTCATGATCCACCCACCTCGGCCTCCCAAGGTGCTGGGATTACAGGTGTGAGACACCATGCCGGGCCAACTTTTAATTTTTTTAAAATTATTATATAATGTGACAAGGGTTTTGTTTATTTTGTTTTGACCAGGTTGACATCCTCAAGAAAAAATACAAATTACAAGGCCTTCATTAAGCAAATGGCTCATGTTTAGAAGTGTAATGGCCGGGCGTGTGGGCTCACGAAAAAAAAAAAACAGCCTGTAATCCCGCACATTATGGGAAGGCCGAGGCGATGAAGTCACGAGGTCAGGAGATTGCGAACCCAAAACTAACCCTGGCTAACGACGGTGAAACCCGTCTCCACTAAAAAATACAAAAAACTAGCCGGGCGAGGTGCAGGGCGCCTGTAGTGGCCAGCTACTCGGTAGCTGAGGCGGGAGAATGGCAGGAACCCGGGAGGGCGAAGCTTGCAGGAGCCGATAATCCTACACGGCCACTGCAGCACCACCTGGGCGCAGGTTGGAGACTGGCTCCTCAAAAAAGAAAGAAATGTGTTACAGAAGATGTTTGATATGCTTCCGCAGGCATAAAATATATCACAGATAAAGCAGAAAAAATTCTATGAATGGCTTTTCTTTTTTTTTTTGATACAGCGTCTCACTCTGTCTCCCAGGCTGGAGTGCAATGGCACAATTACAGCTCACTGCGGCCTCTACCTCCTGGGTTCAAGTGATCCTCCCACCTCACCTCCCAAGTAGCTGGAACTGCAAGCGCATGCCACCACACTCAGCTAATGATTTTTAGAATTTTTGTACCACATCCAGCTAATTTTTTTGTTTTTTTTTTTTTTGTAGAGATGGCATCTCACTATTTTGGCCAGGCTGGTCTCACATTCCTGGTCTCAAGCAATCCTCCTGCCTCAGCCTTCCAAAGTGCTGGGTTTACAGGTGTGAGCCACCACACCTGGCCTAAATTGGTATTTTCTAATTGCTTGTTGCTGGTATTTAGAAATACAATTTATATTTATTGACTTATTTAGCAACCTTACTAAATTCACTTATTTCTGATACTGTAGATTCTTTTGGATTTTGCATGTACACAATCATGTCTTCTAATAATAGTAATTTAATTTCAATTCCTGTTTTTTCTTTTCTTTTTTCTTTTATCTTTTTTCCTTCTTTCCAATTCTTAACTTTTATTTCTTCTTCTTACCTCATTGCACTGGCTAGGGCCTTCAGTATATTGTTGAATGGAAGGTGGTAATAATAGATATTCCTTGGCCGGGCATGGTGGCTCACGCCTGTAATCCCAGCACTTTGGGAGGCTGAAGCAGGCAGATCACTTGAGGTCAAGAGTTGGAGACGAGCCTGGCCAACATGGTGAAACCCTGTCTCTACTAAAAATACAAAAATTAGCGGGCGTGGTGGCGGACGCCTGTGGTCCCAGCTACTGAGGAGACTGAGGCAAGAGAATTGCTTGAACCTGGGAGGCAGAGATTGCAGTGAGCCGAGATCATGCCACCACACTCCAGCCTAGGCAACAGAGCAAGACTGAGTCTCACAAAAAAATAGATAGATAGATAGATAGATAGATAGATAGATACATATTCCTGACTAATCCTCCATCTCTTGGGGAAAACTTTAAGTATTTCACCATTAAATATGATGTCTGCAGTAAGTTATTTGAGGATACGCTATCAGGCATTTATTCAACGACTGGCAAACTTTCTGATTCTAGCAAAGATTGGTTCAATTGAATAGCCCTGCAAAATTCTAATAATTGAAGAATTTAGGTGAAGGGTATACAGAAGTTTATTGTAATATTATCATAACTTGTCCTTGAAATTTGTTTAAGATAAAATGTTAGACAAATGCAGACAAAGTATAGCCCTATTTTACCTTGAAGTTTGACTTTCAACAATTTTAATAGTACCTCTTTACGTATTGTGTAGAGGTAATATGATGACTAGTAGTGCTGTCCAAATTTTCCTTGATTTGACCCTTACAATAACTTTGTAGTGAGTGCTGTTCAAAATCCTTGCCCTTTAGGAACCATCAGTCAGTGTTCTCAGCTGCAGAATGTAAATTAGGAGTCCTAGGTATTCAGAAATGCTATAGTGAATACACAGAAGGTCTCCAAACATGGAAATATACTTTTGGTGGTTGAAAGACATATTGTATACTAGTTAGAGCCAGAGATCTAGAGTCAGATTGTCTGGATTTGAATCCTAGCGTCACAAATCACTTAGCTGTGAGACCTTGGGAAAGTCACATATTGTCTGTAAGCCTTAGTTTCTAAAAAAATCTTTTTTTTTTTTTTTTTTTTTTTTTTTTGAGACGGAGTCTCGCTCTGTCTGCCCAGGCTGGAGTGCAGTGGCCGGATCTCAGCTCACTGCAAGCTCCGCCTCTCGGGTCCATGCCATTCTCCTGCCTCAGCCTCCCGAGTAGCTGGGACTACAGGCGCCGCCATCTCGCCCGGCTAATTTTTTGTATTTTTTAAGTGGAGACGGGGTTTCACTGTGTTAGCCAGGATGGTCTCGACCTCCTGACCTTGTGATCTGCCCGCCTCGGCCTCCCAAAGTGCTGGGATTACAGGCTTGAGCCACCGCGCCCGGCCGGTTTCTTAAAAATCTAGAAATGAGGACAATAGCAGTATTTACCTTCCAGAGTTGTTGTGAGGATTAATACATTAAAATTAAAAATGATACTCATAAAGCTCTTGGCACAAGAGCTTGGCACATAGTAGGTACTCAGTAAATGTTATTGATTAAAACTAGGTATTTTTGAAAGCCTTTTGAATTTCTCCTCAATCTTGGTGATGACATAATGACCCTTACTATATAGATTCTTTCATAAATACACACAAACCTAAGAGAAAAAAAATGCAAATTTAAAGAAAATTCCACCTAAAGTTATATCTATCTATACACACACGTATATACACACATACACCCCTGTGCATATATGTATGTGTGTATGCATGTGTGTATATCTCTATTGTAGAAATAAAATCTAGCAGGCCAAATTCAGCCCACAGACAGGTTTTATTGGTGTTTGAATTTGAATTAGTGGCCAACTAACCAAAACATCAAAAGATCTTCCCCTAGAAATTCTCATGAAAATTTGAAAAGTAAGCCTTTTTTGAAAAATTGGAAGTCTAGCAGTGTGAACCAGATTATTGTGGGAACTAAGCTTGTAAGTGACTTCTGGTGCAGTGTAAATGAAAATTGTACTAAGTGCTAAGCTAAAATCTATCTTTAAAAAAATAAAATAACTGAGTGTTGATGAGGTGCCATGAGATTCAGACACTGATGGCTAGGGCACAAAGTGGCAATTCTGGAGACCACTTACTCAACATTGATCAAGAGTCTTATGTCCATTCCGTGTACCCCACAACTGGAAACATTTTCAAAGCTTTTTGCACAGAGATATTGTGTCCTATATAATATTGAGAAACTGGGGAACTGTTAAAGTTCCACTAAATGGGAAATAATTAAAATATGGGATATACATAATTAGAAGACTGAGCTATGAAAACAGTTAAGTGTGAAAACAAAATAATAATATGAGAAATGCTAACAAGATAATGCTGGGGAGAGGCAAGGAAACGAAGTTTTTTAAATTTTTTTATTAAATAAAAATGGTATATATTTATGGTAATACAGCATGATGTGTATGTATACATTGTGGAATGGCTAAATAAAGCTAATTAGCATATGCATTACCTCACATTCTTATTTTTGGGGGAGGGTGAGACAATTTTGTATATAATAATGGCAGCTACTTAAAATTATAGAGAAAGGCTGGGCACAATGGCCCACACCCGTAATCCCAGCACTTTGGGAGGCCGAGGCGGACGGATCACCTGAGGTCAGGAGTTCAAGACCAGCCTGGCCAACATGTTGAAACCCCGTCTCTACTAAAAATACAAAAATTAGCTGGGCATGGTTGCGGGCGCCTGTAATTCCAGCTATTCGGGAGACTGAGGCAGGAGAATCACTTGAATCCAGGAGGCGGAGGTTGCAGTGAGCGAAGATCGCACCATTGTGCTCCAGCCTGCGCAATAAGAGCAAGACTCCATCTCCAAAAATATATACATATATATATACATAGAGAAAAATGTTATAGTGAAAAAAGGGGCCGGGCACAGGCAGCTCATGCCCATAATCCCAGGATTTGGGTGGCTGAGGCCGGCAGATCACTTGAGCTCTGGAGTTCAAGACCAGCCTGGGCAACACAGCAAAACCCTGTCTCTACAAAAAATACAAAAATTAGCCAGGCATGGTGGCACACTTATAGTTCCAGCTACTGGAGAGCTTGAGGTGGGAGGACGGCTTAAGCCCAGGAAGTTATAGTGAACTGAGATCATACCATTGCACTCCAGCCTGGGCGGCAAGAGCCAGACCCAGCCTCAAAAAAACAATTAGAAAAAAGGGAACACTTATACACTCTTGGTGGGATTATAAATTAGTACAGCAGGCCGGGCGCGGTGGCTCAAGCCTGTAATCCCAGCACTTTGGGAGGCCGAGACGGACGGATCCCGAGGTCAGGAGATCGAGACCATCCTGGCTAACACGGTGAAACCCCGTCTCTACTAAAAAAGACAAAAAACTAGCCGGGCGAGGTGGCGGCGCCTTTAGTCCTAGCTACTCCGGAGGCTGAGCCAGGAGAATGGCATAAACCCGGGAGGCGGAGCTTGCAGTGAGTACAGCAGGCCGGGCGCGGTGGCTCAAGCCTGTAATCCCAGCACTTTGGGAGGCCAAGACGGGCGGATCACGGAGTCAGGAGATCGAGATCATCCTGGCTAACACGGTGAACCCCGTCTTCTAATTAAAAAAAAATACAAAAACTAGCCGGGCCGAGGTGGCGGGCTCCTGTAGTCCCAGTTACTCGGGGAGGCGAGGCAGGAGGAATGGCGTAAACCTGGAGGCAGAGCTTTGCAGTGAGCCCTGAGATCCGGCCACTGGTACTCCAGCCTGGGCACAGAGCAAGACTACCGTCTCAAAAAAAAAAAAAAAAAAATAGTACAGCCACTACGGAAAATAGTATGGAATTTCCTCACATTAAAAATAGAACTACCATATGATCCAACAATCCTATTCCTTGGTATCTGTACAGAGGAAATCAAATCTGTAGAGATATCTATACTCTCACATTTGTTGCAGCACTATTTACAATAGCCAAGATATGAAATCAACTCAAGTGGCCAACATGGCTGAATGGATAAAGAAAATGGGTATATATACAGAATGGAATACTCTTTGGCCATAAAAAAAATGAAACCCTCTCATTTGCAGCAACATGGATGAACCTGGAGGACATCATGTTAAGTGAAATAAACCAGACACAGAAAGACAGATACCACATGATCTCATTCATATGTAGAATATTTTTTTAAAAATTAATACAGAAGCAGAGAGTAGAACAGTGGTTATCTGACTGAGAAGAGGGACCAGGTGGAAAGGGGAGGATGAGGAGAGATTGGTCAGTGGATACAGAGTTACAAATAGATGGTAGTAATAAGTTCCAGTGTGTATTTTGTTGTTGTTTTGTTTTTTGAGAAGGAGTTTTTGCTCTTGTTGCCCAGGCTGGAGTACAGTGGCGCTATCTCAGCTCACTGCAACCTCCACCTCCCGAGTTCAAGTGATTCTCCTGCCTCAGCCTCCCGAGTAGCTGGGATTACAGGCATGCACCACACGCCTGACTAATTTTTGTATTTTTAGTAGAGACGAGATTTCTCCATATTGGTCAGGCTGGTCTCGAATTCCCGACTTCAGGTGATCCGCCTGCCTCGGCCTCCCAAAGTGCTGGGATTACAGTCATGAGCCACCGCACCTGGCCTAAGTTCTGGTGTTCTGTTGCACACTGGGGTGATGACGGTTAACAGTAAGGTGTAGTATATTACAAAATAGCTAGAAAAGAGGCTGCTGTGTATTCTCACCACAAAGAAATAATAAGGTGATGGATATGCCTAATACACTGATTTGGTCATTATACAGCATAGTATATATGTACCGAAACATCAAACTGTGCTTCATAAATATGAAGCAATAACAATGGGTCAATAAAAGTAAAATAATAAAGAAATGTATTTTTTATTATTATTATTATTATTATTATTATGTTTAGACAGAGTCCCGCTGTGTTGCCCTGGAGCACAGTGGCGCAATCTCGGCTTACCACAACCTCTTTCTCCTGGGTTCAAGTGATTCTCATGCCTCAGCCTCCTAGCAACTAGGATTACAGGCATGCGCCACCACACCAGCTAAATTTTGTATTTTTAGTAGAGACGGGGTTTCACCATGTTGGCCAGGCTGGTCTCAAACTCCTGGCCTCAAGTGATCCACCTACCTTGGCCTCCCAAAGTCCTAGGATTACAGGTGTGAGCCACTGCACCCAGCCAAGAAATGTATAAAAATGAAGTGCATATGTTAATAGAATTCTTTACTTTTCAGATTTCTATATTAATTTTAACATTTGTATGTCTATTTTGTGTATCTTATCTTTAAACTAAGCCTCAGAGAAAGTCATCCCCCATTGACCATTCTCAGACCATCCCACACCTGCAAAATCCTCTTCCCCAAATAATCTAAGTCCCCAGTGACTTACTCAGATCCTATGACTTACTCAGATCCTTATAGATCTGTTTTGTTTACCTTCTTTTATGAATACCACCTCATATCCCAAGTTGTTGTTATTCTTTCCTTAATAATGCAGTTTACTGAAATAGAGATAAATAATGCATAAAGAATTTAGGATATAGTAGGCACTTGGTGTTACTGTAAGATAGTTTCCCTCCCACTCCTTTTATTTGCGTACCTCTCTCTCCCTTTCAGGAGATTAGCAGAGGCGTTTCATATCAGTGAGGATTCAGATCCTTTCAATATACGTTCTTCAGGGTCAAAATTCAGTGACAGTTTGAAAGAAGATGCCAGGTATGTAACTTGTTCCCTGCTTTCTTAATTGTGGCTTGTCAGAGGGTTTGGTCTTTTGAGATGTCATGACTAATATGTGCTCCTCCTGTGATTAAGCCAGTTCAAGTTTATTTGTTTATCTAGTGTAAAAGATTACATGCTGTTTAATAAATATCCTTCTCTTGGTTTTTCGAAACTGTCCCCTTAAAGAACTGAACTTGGGGTAGGTTTGAGGTAAGAGTTTGGATGGGGCGGTGCTAAGAGTTTGGGCCTCCCAAGGGCTAGACTAGACTAAATTGGAGGATCTCTGGGCTTCATTCCGCCTCTGTCCCCCTGAGTCTCACATTTGCATGAGTTCTCACTTGGAGCTTGTAACAGCTCTTATTTTTCTCCTGGAGTCCCTGGCCCTCCAATGGCTATTTCTCCTTTCATCTTCTCATTTCTTACATTTTTCTCTTTTGTTCTTTCTTCCATCACAGTCATCCTTCTGTTTTCTGACAATTCCTAATCTCTGCAGTTTTTCTGCCAGCATTGTCTATTGTCTCCACTTTACAGGGAGAGGATGGGTGAAAGGGGTTCTCAGAAGGGCAGGGACAGACAAAATTAACTGCGGTGATTTCTCATTTCAGGAAGGACTTAAAGTTTGTCAGTGATGTTGAGAAGGAAATGGAAACCCTCGTGGAGGCCGTGAATAAGGTTGAAGTGGAAACATCCTACTGGACATTTCTCTAGGCCAGCTTGATGAAAAAAAAAAAAAAATCAAGTCCTGGAAACACTGTCAACCCAGAGTAGTTGTAGGAAAAAGTCACAACTTCTTCGAGGATCCTTATCTTTCTCAGAATACAGCCATTATACCATCTGTGGAAGCCTGTCCTGGGTCAGGACAGTTGACTGCAGAAAAGATCTACAGTGGGCCAGGCGCAGTGTCTCAGGCCTGTAATCCCAGCACTTTGGGAGGCCGAGGCGGGCAGATCACCTGAGGTCAGGAGTTCTAGATCAGCCTGGCCAACGTGACAAAACCCTGTCTCTACTAAAAATAAAAAATTAGCTGGGTGTGGTGGCGGGCACCTGTTATCCCAGCTACTTGCAAGGCTGAGGTAGGAGAATTCCTTGAACCTACCCCTGGGAGGGTAGGTTGCTGTGAGGTGGAGGTTGCTGTGAGCAGAGATTCTGCCACTGCACTCTAGCCTGGGCAACAAGAGTGAAACTCCGTCTCAAAAAAAAAAAAAAAAATGGAAAAAGAAAGAAAAGATCTGCAGTCAACTGTCAGTAAAGGCCAGGCGTGGTGGCTCACACCTGTAATCCCAGCACTTTGGGAGGCTGAGGCAGCAGGCAGATCACTTGAGTCCAGGAGTTTGTGACCAGCCTGGGCAACATGGCAAAACCCTGTCTCTACAAAAAATAAAAAATTAGCCAAGTGTGGTGGTGCATACCTGTACTCCCAGCTACTCAGGGGGCTGAGGAAGGAGGATTGCTTAAGCCCGGGAGGTCAAGGCTGCAGTAAGCTGAGGTAGAGTCACTGTACTCCAGCTTGAATCTCCAGCTTGAGATCCTGTCTCAAAAAAAAAAAAGAAAAGAAAAATGCTGGCTAAATGCCTACGAATGGATGAAGAAACTCTGGGTGAGGGGACTCAATAGTGATAGTTGAGTGACTGTGTGGGACACTTAGGAAGACACTCCAGCCCCTCAGATCTTTGAAGGGCTATTGTATGCTAGGAAAGCCCACTGGTTCTTTATAATTCTAAAGGCAGGAATGTCCCCTTTGGGAAGGATAAAAGTTGTATGACTACAGCTGGAGAGCAGTGGGATAGACTCCTTCAGAAGAGGGAGACCCCTGTCCTAGACGCAGCCAGGGATGTCACGGAGGTAGCTTTAAGTGAAAAAGTCTTGAGTTTAGTCAGAAGCCCCCAGCGCTGTATTGGCTCCCTCCCTCTTCCATCAGAGGGGGCTGTGAGTAAGGATGAGATAGCTGCTTTAGTCCGTGTATCTAATGCTGGTGGTTTTCCTTCCCAGTCTCCTTACCCTCTTCCCATTCCCCTCCTTTCCTTCCTTCTGTTACCACTTCCCAGCAGAATACTAACATGAAGGAGAAAATGGAGTACATTGTTCCTCTCCTAATTAAGAAACCTGAACAGATGTGTTTCTCTGCTTGTGTGTCTGTATCTGAATACTCATGATTTTTAAAGTAGAACATACTTTTAAAGGAAATAATCTTTTCTTGTTTTGTAAGTCTTTAGTTATTTTTGGGGAATATCACCCACTCTCCCGTTATGGAACCTATCAGGAAGAACCATTACGCTGTCTATCTCAGTCGTGGTTCACTTACCCTTTGTCCCTAACCCTGTCCAGCTGCAACTGTTGTGGCTAACAGAGCAGGTGAAAGAAGTGCATCAACACCCATCTTCCCAAACCCCTCCAGGCTTGCTTGGCAGTTAGTAAAATGCTCTATGCTGTGGGCCTCTAAAATCACCTCATTGATCCGTGTAATTCTTGTGTGGTAAGATTAGTTGTAAGCCTTTTGTTTTCAGAATGATATGATCAATCAGTCATCTCTTCCCTTAATACAGGGAAAGAATAGTAAGAAAAGCCACAGCTTCCCTCCCATGAACAGAGACCACCGCCGGATCATCCATGACCTGGCCCAAGTTTATGGCCTGGAGAGCGTGAGCTATGACAGTGAACCAAAGCGCAATGTGGTGATCACTGCCGTCAGGTAGGTCGATCCCGCCATCAGAGGAAGAACTCCTAAGCAGGGCAAACTGGACCCAAGAAGCAGGGTCTGTCAATATTTGTCTTTCTTACTACCACTCTCCCCCTTGGAAAAGTAGAAGGAAAATCTGCTTCTCTGGCACTTCCCTGATAATCTAAAGGCCTGAGCTAAAGAGTAAAACCTATGCCTCGATCCATAGGGCAGATGCACTCAAAATGCACAAGTGTCACATCTGCCTACAGTCATACCAGATGGCAGAAGCAGCATTTCTTCAGGCAAGGGGGCCTGCCCATCATATCTGCTCTTTTCTCCTTCTGTCTCCTGGTCCTCTGTCTGTCCTCTCCTTGGCTCTGTCCTCTTGGCAGAAAACAGAAAGAATGCTAAACTCTGGTTCAAGGCACCCTCTGTGAATGGTGTTTTTGCCATCAGAGGAAACTGAAGCAGTAATGTGACCAGGAGGGGACAGGGAGGACCTAGGATCACTCTTAGAACCTGGGAATAGGAAGAACTTCCCAGTGAAGAAAACTTAAGTCTGACATGAAAGGAAGCAAGCCACAGGCCTAGCATAAGTGGGTGGAAGGGATGCGGGGTTAAATGCAGGTGGCCATGCCTGAGAGCAGACAGTTCATACCAGAGAGTGCTCAGTAGGTCATAGTGCCAAAATCATGGGCTGAGTTTCTAGCTTTCTGTCCACCTCCACCAACGATTCTCACTTTTCAATGCTTGGTGTTTTGACTTTTATCAGGGGGAAGTCCATTTGTCCTCCTACAACGCTGACAGGTGTGCTTGAAAGGGAAATGCAGGCACGGCCTCCACCACCAATTCCTCATCACAGACATCAGTCAGACAAGTAAGATTCTCAGCTGCTTTCCAAGGGGACCTATCTGTCCAGAAAAGCCAGCAGGGGTTGAATTGTCCTAGGCTGCACCAGCCATTGGTGGCCTCCTCAGGCCTTGCCTTGGGGTGCCATGTTCATATATGTAATGTTTAGTTGGGGTATCAGACACATTTGTTCCCACCACAGGGGTCCTAAGTTTGATGTTTGTAGCGCTTGATTCTAGAGAGAGCAGTCACTGGACGTAGTTTCCATGGTGTAGATGGTGACACTGGGAAGTGGATTCAGTCTGTCACACCAGATGGTTTAAGACTGAAACATCATGTAGTTAAGAATAGTTTGGCCGGGCGCGGTGGCTCAAGCCTGTAATCCCAGCACCTTGGGAGGCTGAGACGGGCAGATCACGAGGTCAGGAGATTGAGACCATCCTGGCTAACACAGTGAAACCCCGTCTCTACTAAAAAATACAAAAAATTAGCCGGACGACCTGGCGGGCGCCTGTAGTCCCAGCTACTCGGGAGGCTGAGGCAGGAGAATGGCGTAAACCCGGGAGGCAGAGCTTGCAGTGATCTGAGATCCAGCCACTGCACTCCAGCCTGGGTGACAGAGCAAGACTCCGTCTCAAAAAAGAATAGTTACTCTGGGCTGGGCGCAGTGGCTCACACCTGTAATCCCGGCACTTTGGGAGGCCAAGGCGGATGAATCACTTGAGATCAGGAGTTAAAGACCAGCGTGGCCAGCAAGGTGAAAACCCATTTCTACTAAAAAATACAAAAAAGTAGCCGGGTATGGTGGATGGGCACCTGTAAACCCAACTGCCTGGGAGACTGAGGCAAGAGAATCACTTGAACCTGGGTGGGAGGTGGAGGTTGCAGTGAGCCGCGATCACGCCAGTGCACTCCAGCCTGGGCAACAGAGAGACAGACTCCGTCCCAAAAAAAAAAAAACAGTTACTTTGAAGATGGAAGTGGGTGTGGGGATGAGAATTGCCGGTGACAGGGGTGGGTGGTACTTTCTTGTTTTGCTCTGTCTACTTCTATATGGTTTGAATAATTTTGGTAACAAACATATTCATGATTTAAAGAGAAAAGAAAGCCAAGTTGGCAAGGGGCAAGTCTGCCAGATGTTTTGTTGGACGGGAGCAGGGAAGGAGCTCTGAGAGTTGGGGGACTATTGGGCTTTATTTGGAGAAACCAGAATTGTGGCCCAAAACCAACTTTAGAGCACTTAGTCATACCGCCAGTTGTCCCAGTTGTTTGTCACTTGTCAGGGAGAGGAAGGGAAGGCGGGATGGTGCTCCTCTGCTGCCCCACTGTAACCAAGGCAGTGTGGCTAAAAGTTACTTCAACGCCCAGAAGGAGAGGGGTGCCAACTCCTGTTCTGGCTTTCCACACACAAGTCCTAGCACTACCTCCTCTGTGATTCCTGCACAAAACCTCTGGAAGGGTGGTTAGGGCAGTTTACAAGGTCACCATGAAGGTCATAGCACTTAGTGTTCCTGTGGGACTGGTAGGTGTTGCCCACTGGACTCTGACTCAGCCAAGAACGTCCTGGTCCCCAGGACCAGCCCCTCTCCACCCCTAGGAGCTGGGTGCCCTAGGTTCTGGTCAGCACAGTCTACAAATCCATATGGGCAGTCACTTTGGAAACTTGAGGGGTTTTCTCAGACACTGCCACGGTCGGGTCCAGTCCTGCTTAGACACAACCATGTGAAGTTATTGGCCCCTTTATCCCATGCTATCTTTTTGAAAACACTTTGCTTGCTTTATTTTTGTACAAAACTCCATTACAGAAACTTTTTAGAGTAGAGAGGATAGTATTACTATCATAAATGCCCATGTGCCCATTACCAAATTTCAAAATCACCGGCTCATGTTTGTCCCACTATCAAAACTTCACAAGTGAGATGCTCGCTTGGCTTAAGCTGTTAACTGAGCATTCATTGAACTGTGAAGGCAGGGAAAAATAATCATCATGTATGAAATCCTGTGAATAGATTGTCAAAGGTTATCTCTAAACTGTAAAGTGTAAATAGAGAATTTGTTATCTCACAGAATGAAATTCCCCATGTAATATGTAAATCTAGAAAAAAACACAAAAGGCCGGGCGCGGTGGCTCAAGCCTGTAATCCCAGCACTTTGGGAGGCCGAGATGGGCGGATCACGAGGTCAGGAGATCGAGACCATCCTGGCTAACACGGTGAAACCCCATCTCTACTAAAAAATACAAAAAACTAGCCGGGTGAGGTGGCGGGCGCCTGTAGTCCCAGCTACTCGGGAGGCTGAGGCAGGAGAATGGCCTAAACCCGGGAGGCGGAGCTTGCAGTGAGCTGAGATCCGGCCACTGCACTCCAGCCTGGGCGACAAAGCCAGACTCCGTGTCAAAAAAAAAAAAAAAAAACACACAAAAGTTAAAAAAATTGTTCACAAAGGGCAGAAGGAAAAAAGTAAGAATAAAATAAAAATAAAGTAAATGTTTAAGCTTTACAAATAGTAAATCGGCTGATCCTTAACTTTCTGAAGACCTGTATCTGTTTCCCCCAAAGAAGAAAAGACTGATCATTCTTTGTTTGTTTTTCAGGAATCCTGGGAGCAGTAATTTACAGAAAATAACCAAGGAGCCAATAATTGACTATTTTGATGTCCAGGACTAAGATCAAGGTGTACTTAGATAAAAGAATGATTAGGTGTAGTGAGGACTCATTTGCCAGCAGATAAATCATGCCTGTTTCCCTCTGCCTGGCAGAATCAGTCTCACATACTGTCTTGTACTGACACATCCAAAGCATGAGTGTGTCAGAATCGCTTATCTATTCCTATCTGTATAAAATGTTTCATTATGACCAGATCTCTGACTGTATGGTCACTAGGTATACAATCGTGTATTCAAAGAGGCTCTTCACACCATCACTGTGATTGCTCTGAGAGTTGGGGGACTATTGGGTTTTATTTGGACAAACCATACTTTTAGCCTGAAACCAACTTTATGCCACTAAGTTATAGCCTCAGTTGTCCCAGTTATTTGTTCTCCTGAAAATGCCTGAAACATCAGACAGACATTGCTTGCTTTACCCAAACTGATTAAAATCTTTAGGAGCACAAATGAATTTCTTAGTCTGAAATACCAAATAATGAATTGGTATACCATATCTGGAATCACACATGTTGTCTTAAACCCAGCCATCTTACCTAAGTCTTTTGCCAAAACCTCTCGTAGGTATATCTAGCTGAACTTACTTTAGCGTTTCCCAGTGTGATCAGTTCTAGACCTAGAAGGGGTCTAGAACTGCTTTACAGAATTCCATTTCCTTAAGTCCCCTGGCACTTCTCGTATCACATCACTGAACCTGTTCAGTAACAATCAGTTTGGCCGTCCCCCATGATGGTAGGGGATATATAGAGCAAGTTCTTCTGCCAGGTTCACACTGTGGTCTCTGAACCGACCAGTATATCCCTAACTCCTCTCTGATAGAGAAAGAGTCTCAAATGGACAACTGTCCTGTATTGCTTTTCCCTAGGCCTTCAGCAGCCATATTGGCTCTCCCTGCCTCTGAGCTCTGGACTCTATTTGAATATCCTAAGTAGTGTATGGACAGTTGAGGGCTTATGCCCAACAGCCCACTGGAGGCATTCTTCAGGCTCCTTTAAGGCAGATGCATTGATAGTTCCATTAGTATGACCCTTGCATTGGCACCCCTCCAGCCTGGAGGCCAGGCTTCCAGCAACTTCATTCTGCCCAGAACAAGCCACAAGCCCCAGAGCAACAGCAGGAGACTTGAGAAGTAGAGTCACGAAAACAAGCACTTAATTAAATTACAAAATTTAACTTTATAGGGCTTCCTTTTGATGTTTTCATTTTTTTATTTCTTTTCATTTTTTTCCTCAATCCTCCTCCTTCTGTAGCAGGGCTGTCCTTTGGTCCTTACCTGGTGTGCTTCGAAAGGGATCAGGAACAGCAGCAGGAACAGGCAACTGGAGGGAAGTGACAGAAAACAATAAAACCACCTCTATCTGGGCCCATGTGGTGCAGGTCATTGGCCCCACACACAACAGGAAGCCCATGAGCATCTGTTACCTCTTTCAAGCAGTGGGTTCAGTGGATGAACAATACGTGTGAGAGTATCTCAGAATCAGCAAAAGGCAGGAGACCTGTCTTCAGATTCTAGCTCTGCCACATAACAACTTGCCACTTGATGCAATGAAAGTTTCACTGACCTCATTAGGGTTGTGAGGATTAAAGGTGTAATATACATGGAGGTACCTGATCCATCAAAGATGCTCAAGTTCATAAAAATGATACTCAGTACCTAGAAAATATGTACACATCTTCCTCCATGATACTAGCCAAGTAAAAGGTGTGGAATGCTAACCACCAGTGTGGGAAGCAGATGCAGGCTGGTTTCGTACATTTAGCAATCCAGGGAGCACACATGTGAACAGATGTTCTTAGTGGAATTGGCTGGTCTGCCACCAATAGGTCATTAATCGATTATTAAAAGCTGAAGAGTCCTAAGAGGAATATTTTGTGAAGTCGCGGTAGAAATGGGTTAGCTCTGGGAGTCGGGGCAGGACACATGTGGGAAAGTGAAATGGGAGGAAGCATTTGAGCTAAGGCTTGAGATGGTAGACTGCCATTTGGAGGAGGAAAGAGGCACATGCCGAGTGAAGGTAAGCAGCAGGAGACAGGGCTGGGGGAATGGTCGAGTAAGGGTTGTCCAGAGCAGGCAGACTACGAGGGGGACAGGTGATGAGGCTGGAGAGGTGGACAGGGGTCAGCTCGTGGAGTGCCACAGGTAGTGACAAGAATTTTAAGCAGAGTGGCATGGCCAGATTTAGGATCTAGACCAGGATTCAGCAAATGTTTTGTGAAAAAAGATCAGATAGTAAATATTGTAGACTGTGAGACTTATAGTTTCTGTTGCAGCTATCCAACTCTGCCATCATAGAGTGAGAGCAGCCGCAGACAATATGTAAATGAAAGAGTAAGACTGTTCTAACGCTTTATTTGTGCACACTGAAATAATTGCATATGATTTTTATGTCACAAAATATTCTTCTGACTTTTTTTCCCAACCATTTATAAACATAAAAACCATTCTTAGCTCATGAGTTGTGTGTGCAAAAACAGGCAACAGGCTAGATTTGACCAGGGACTTTATTTTACCTACTCTGTTCTGGAACAGTCCCTCAGGCAGAAGAGTATAAAAGGGGTTGGAGGGCTACTTTGAGGCAAGAAGCTCAGCCAGGAAGCTGCAGAAGTGATCCAGGGAGAGAAATGAGGGTTATGGGAGTTGGCACTGCAAAGAGGGAGAGATTCAGATCAGGGAGGTAGGATTGGATGCCAGAGGTTAATGGGAGAACTAGCCCCCCTCAAATCACCAAGGGGACTCCAGGTCTCCTCAGCAAGGGGAAGCAGCTTCTCATAGCTTTGGTGGATTCCTCACTGAGCTGTGGCATTGGACAAGAGTGTACAGGAGCATGAGCTAGAGGGAGAGACCCCTCTGCCTTCGCCACCCATGCATGGAGGGAGGGCACCAGGACCCCAAGCTGTTGCTCCCTGAGAATCAGGTGGTAACTTCTCTCTCTGCTCCCACACCGTCTTTCAGCAGGAGAGTTTTTATGGGCCAGAGCTTTGCAGAGACCAAATTCTTCTCTCTGAAATTCCTTCTGGCTTGTTTGGCAGGGCCAGTTGCTCTCAATAGTGTTACCTGCCTGGCATGCAATAGTGGTTATGTGCGGGACTGTGGAGATGAAAGCAGGCCCTCCTAATTGCAGGTCTGTTGGCCACAGCCCTAGATCCTGTCTTGGAGAGGCCAGAGAAAGTGGCAAGGGAGGAGGAGAAGGAGTGTCAGTCTTGAGGGAAGAGGAGGGGCAAAGACTCGCTCACTGAGTCCTATAGATTAAGGTTTGGGGGAGAATCCCTCTTGTGTAGTGCTGGCCTTCTTTCTTTATGCCCGAAAGCCTGGAGACCTTGTTCCCTAAGGAGAACCTGCTGATGTGCCTCTTCTTCTAAAATCGGGGAGGGACGGCCAGGCCAGCTCCTTCACCATGGCAGACCTACCTTCCTCATTAGCCTTCCTCACACACAAACATTGGAAAGTTCAGCCTCCCTAACTTCCCACATGGCCTCAACACAGATGTCCCATAGCATCTCCCATGGCTCAAGCCAGGGACTTCTCTAGGCCATGTCAGTCCCTCAGCCTACAAAGGCCAAGCCCAGAAGGAACAAGTTCCCTGGGGTCACCCTGCCACACTAGAAACATCCTGTACCAGGAGGGGGCTGAGTCCTCAGGACAAGGGGAGCTGTTTTTCTTCCTGACTTCCCCGAACACAGCTCAGTGGGAAGTCCTTCCCAGTGTCCCAGGCTCCCCTCAGCCCAGGCTTTGCAAGATCATTCTTCATAATGCCCAGCCTTCTGGGAGAGCTGTCTGCGGAGAATCCAGCTGGACAGCTAGGATATCTGTGTTGCTGCCTCCACTCACTCTGTCCCTGGGCAGTTTGGGCATCAGTTTCTGCATCTTTCAGGTGAGATAATGGTTCCTGCTCATGGGCTTCCCAGAGCCGTCGTGAGGGTGGTGAGTAGACAGAGAGGGTCAGAGATCAGAGAGTCTCCAAGTGCCATGTGGCATCTCAGCACAGTCAAACCTCTGGAGCCCATACCAGCTCTGGCCCTCAGAGAATAGCTCTTGGGGAAGGGGGAAAGGAACAGAGCTGTAGTCAAGCTGCTCAGAAAAGGGCTAGGGTTTTGGCCACCCCTACTGACACTCCCCTCACTAGCTTCAAGCCTGACACATCAGTGAGGGAGTTGAAAGTCCTCATCTGCTCACATTTTCCCCAGAACCTTTTTTTACAGTAGGTAATGGCTGTTGAGCACTTAATATGTGCTGAGCACCACAGCCATCTCTTACTCCTCAAACCCCCATGAAACCAGCATGGTGGCACACATCTCAGCTACTCAAGAGGCTGAGGCAGGAGGATTGCTTGAACCCAGGAGTTGTGCAAGCCCAGGAGGCTGCAGTGAGCCACGTTTGCACCACTGCACCGCAACCTGGATGACGGAGCAAGACCCTGCCTCCAAAAAAACAAAGGCCAGGTGCAGTGGCTCAGGCCTGTAATCTCAACACTTTGGGAGGCTGAGGCAGGAGGGGATCACTGGAGCCCAGAAGTTCAAGACCAGCCTGGGCAGCAAAGTGACACCCCATCTCTACAAAAAATTAGCGTGGTGGCATGCACCTGTAGTCCCAACTACTCGGGAGGCTGAGGTGGGAGGATTGCTTGAGCCCAGGAGGTTGAGGCTGCAGTGAGCCAAGGTTGTGCCACTGCACGCCAGCCTACACAACAGAGAGAGAGATCTCAAAAAAAAAAACAAACCCATGAAGTATGTATTCTTATTATCCTCATTTTACTAGAGGGGAAACTAAAGATTGGAGAGGTTAGGTCTCTTGCCCAAGATCACTCAGAAAACAACTGGTGATCTGAAATTCCTCCCAGGTCTGTATCCTTTACAAGAGCTGTATGAATTTCCCCTGAAACTGTCTTAAAACTGCCTTGGAATTGGGGCATTTGTACAGCTCTTCTTGGAGTTCCTGGGGCAGAGTGGCCCAGGTCAGTCCAAGTGGAAGGCAAGTTTACACATGTCCCAAAGCGGAAAACACCATTTAATCCCCAACTCCTGCTCTAGAAGACAAGGCTTTTTCTCCAGTGGCCACTAGGGTGCAGTATGTGTCCCTAAACCCGGAGCCTGGGGGTGGAGTGGAGGAATGCTTACACTTTGCCTCCGGAAAGCTCTCTTAGAGCTCTCTTCAGTAGAGTTTATAACCAATATTTTCAAAATTTGCCACATTTCATTTTTTTAATATTATTTTCTCTCTGCTAGTTGATATACACAGTATGAGCACCAGGGAAAACAACGCACACAGATACTGGAAGGAAGGAAATTCAAGGCAGAGAGGGAAAGCTGTAGCAAAGGCTCTGCGGTGGCAGCGAGCTATACAACTTGAAGGAACAGCAAGGCCACCAGGCTGTAGGGGAGTGAATGATGGGGGGAGTAGCAGGGCTCAGAACAGTAACAAAGGGAACCTGATAGTGTGGGCCTTTGTAGGCCATGGGAAGGTTTAGGGCAAAGGAGTGAATGATAAAGCCTAGCTTTTTGTTGTTGTTTTTGAGACGAGTCTCGCTCTGTCTCCCAGACTGGAATGCAATGGCGTGATCTCGGCTCACTGCAACCTCTGCCTCCTGGGTTCCAGCGATTCTCCTGTCTCAGCCACCCGAGTAGCTGAAATTACAGGTGTGCACCACCACGCCCGGCTACATTTTGTATTTTTAGTAGAGATGGGGTTTCACCATGTTGGCCATTCCAGTCTCAGGTGATCCGCCTGCCTCATCATCCCAAAGTGCTGGGATTACAGGTGTGAGCCACCACACCCAGCCCGCTAGCTCATTTTTTTAAAGGGTAATGCTAGCTGCTGTATTGAGACTAGACCACAGGGCTGAGTGGGAACAAGGGAAGAGGCTGGAAGACCAGAAGGCCCTTGCTATAATCTGAAAGAGGCAGCATTGGCTGGAACCAAGGTAACAGTGCTGTAGTTGTGAGGAGTAGCTGGATTCTGGACACATTTTGCAGCTTGACACCTATAGCTTTTGCCGACAGCTGGGATGTGGGGTGTGAGAGCAAGAGAAGAGTCAGGGATGACTGTAAAGTTTTTGGCCTGAGCAATTGGAAGACTGAGTTTGATGTTTACTGAGATAGGAAAGTGTGTGGGAGGAGCGGGCTTGGGGATGAAAATCTGTCCAGTAGGCAGTTGTGTGTGGGAGTCTGGAGACAGGACTGGGCTGGAAATCTAATTTGGGGAGCTGTTAATGGCGCCTATAATGGTATTTAAAGGCTGGTGAAGTCATGTAGGGAAGGAGAGTGAAAGAGAAGATGTCCAGAGGCAACTATGCCCTGGGCACACCCTCATCCTGAAGGCAGGAAGCTGAAAACAGGGCAGGAGTTAGAGATGTCCAAAGCCAGAGACGGGCTGAAGCTGCAGGACTCAGTACTACAGGAAGTCCTGTAGGGTGACGGGCTCTAGGGTTTTCTTCCAGGTTGCCTAGGAGAGGATGGGCTTCTCTCACTTATCCTGACCTGTCTGAACCCCTTGAGGGAAGGGCCTGGCCCCAGGGCACATAGTCAGTTAAGGCCTCAAGAGCGTTCAGGCTCCCAGGGCCAAAGGAGGCCATGAGCCTTGGCTACTTCCACTCCTTTTATTTTCTTTTTTTTTTTTCCCGAGATGGGATCTCGTTCTGCCACCCAGGCTGGAGTGCAGTGACGCGATCTCAGCTCACTGCAAGCTCCGCCTCCTGGGTTCACGCCATTCTCCTGCCTCAGCCTCCCGAGTAGCTGGGACTACAGGCGCCCGCCACCACGCCCAGCTAGGTTTTGTATTTTAGTAGAGACGGGGTTTCACCGTGTTAGCCAGGATGGTCTCGATTTCCCGACCTCGTGATCTGCCCACCTTGGCCTCCCAAAGTGCTGGGATTACAGGCGTGAGCCACCGTTCCCGGCCGACTTCCTCTCCTTTTCTTTTGCCCCAATATGGGTGCTCTAGAGGTCTCCGCAATCTCTCCCTGGGCTACCTCGTCCACCTGCAAGCCTCAACTGCCACTGCTGGGCTTCAGTGCTCTGTCTCCAACGCAGATCCCTGGCTTTCGCTAGATGTCCCACAAGCCTCTCCTACTCAGCATGTTCAATACCGCAGCCATCTTTCCCCCGCAAACTGTCTTCTGATGTCTCCACCACCTACCCAGTTCCTAGACAGGGCCCTGGACAACACCTTCCACCCTTCCCAGAGCCTTCTCAAGGCCCATAACTTCCAGCTTCTGAATCTCTTTTTTTTTTTTTTTGAGACGGAGTCTCGCTCTGTTGCCCAGGCTGGAGTGCAGTGGCGCAATCTCGGCTCACTGCAAGCTCCATCTCCCGGGTTCCCGCCATTCTCCTGCCTCAGCCTCCCGAGTAGCTGGGACTACAGGCGCCCGCCACCACGCCCGGCTAGTTTTTTGTATTTTAGTAGAGACGGGGTTTCACCGTGTTAGCCAGGATGGTCTCGATCTCCTGACCTCGTGATCCGCCCGTCTCGGCCTCCCAAAGTGCTGGGATTACAGGCTTGAGCCACCGCGCCCGGCCCAGCTTCTGAATCTCTTATCTCCAGCTTCTGAATCTCCCCGACCCTTCACCAGCTGTGTCAATTCAGCTGCCTCTCCTTGCTCTCCTGCTCCCAGTCCCTCCCCTTCCAATTCAGCCTCTACACAGAGGCTAAAGGGCCCCTTCTCCGGCACAAATCTGGCTCTACCATGACTTGACTTAACACTCTTTTCTGAATATCTAAGAGATGAAAGTACCCGCTGCCCACCCTGGCCCCCTAAGCACCTCCAGCCACTCCCTACCTTGCCTGCTCCCTGTCATGCGCATCGATGTGAAGAGAGTCCACCAACAGGCTTTGTGTGAACAACAAGGCTGTTTATTTCACCTGGGTGCAGGCGGGCTGAGTCCGAAAAAGGGGTCAGCAAAGGGTGGCGGGATTATCATTAGTTCTCTAGGTTTTGGGATAGGCGGTGGAGTTAGGAGCAATGTTTTGCGGGCAGGGGGTGGATCTCACAAAGTACATTCTCAAGGGTGGGGAGAATTACAAAGAACCTTCTTAAGGGTCGGGGAGATTACAAAGTACATTGATCAGTTAGGGTGGGACAGAAACAAATCACAATAGTGGAATATCATCAGCTATTTTCACTTCTTTTGTGGATCTTCAGTTGCTTCAGGCAATCTGGATGTATACATGCAGGTCACAGGGGATATGATGGCTTAGCTTGGGCTCAGAGGCGTGACACTCCCCTGCAGCCACACTGAGCAGCCTGGGGCTCTGAACTCTGGGCCTTTGTTCCTGCCGTTCCCTCTAGCTGGAACCCCCAAACCCCTGTCCCTGGTGAACAAGACTACCTAGTATGGGTGAGAAGTACCTTGAGAGCTGGGGTAGGCACTAGGTTGGGGGTCAGGGGTGGCGGGGAAAAAGGGAGTCCTTCCAGCGGGGCTCTGGAGGACCTCTCAAATGAGGCATCTCCTTCCCGCATCAGAGACTCTTGCGGAGCCAAAGGTTGGGTGGGCCCAGGAGGGCACCTTCAACTAGCCTTCCTCCGCCCAAAAACTGAGTCTCCCTTAGCCTTAGACATTTATCATCTGTCTCATATCCCCTGGCACAGGACCAGAGGCCAAGGCAGGGCTTGGGGAATGGCGAGGGTTGGGGAGGGCAAGAACACGGTTTTGATAGCCCTGACAGGGCTCTTCCAGGGGCCCATTGCAACCCCCATCTAAGGACTCCTCCTCATTGGCCAGTGAAGGTTTGGTTGGGTCCCTGGAGGACTCAAAGGATCAACCCAAAATTTGGGGCCTCATCTGTGTGAGCTGTGTATGTCTTCTCCCTCAGCCCCTGACCTCAGAGCCTCCACCCTCCACTCACCAGGCCTTCTCACTGGACCCAGAACCATCCTCTCCAGAACCCCCACCTTGGCTCCTGACCACAGAGACAAGGAAAGACCATGAGCTCTGGCAAACTCCACCCAGCCTTGCTACGTCACAAGGGAATGCTAGTGTCAAGAATTAAACTTGAAGCATCTGGATTCCTCTCAGCCTCATTATCCCATTTTTGAGGTATGAAAACTGAGGCCCACAGAGATTAAATCACTTGCCCAAAGTTCAGGGTGCACACTTGAGTGAGTTTTTTTAATTTGTAGTTTTGTTTTGTGTGTTTGTTATTTTAACTATACCTGTATGTTATATATACTCATGTTTACTAAATATACTTAATACACAATTTAAAAACCAAACAAGGCCGGGCGTGGTGGCTCACGCCTGTAATCCCAGCACTTTGGGAGGCAGAGGCGGGTGGATCACCTGAGGTCAGGAGTTAAAGATCAGCCTGGCCAACATGGCGAAACCCTGTCTCTACTAAAAATACCAAAAGTAGCCAGGTGTGGTAGCGCATGCCTGTAGTCCCAGCTACTCAGGAGGCTGAGGCAGAAGATTCACTTGAACCCGGAAGGCAGAGGTTTCAGTGAGCCGAGATCGTGCCACTGCACTCCAGTCTGGGCAACAGAGCAAGACTCTGTCTCAAAAAATAAAAAATAAATAAAAATAAATAAATAATAAAAACAAAACAAAACCTAGCCAAGGTCACCTCCTTGGTTTCTGGCTGAAAGCACAGGCTTCACGGGCACATTGACAAGGGCTGTAATTCCTGCTCTCTGCCCCTTACTGAGCCAATCTCCCCGGCCTTAGTTTCCCTGTATGTCAGATGGGCATGACGACGTGCAGCTCCCTTCAGAGGGTGCATAGTGATAGCAGCACACACACTCCCATGTGCCAGGCATCGCCTGTGTCATCCTCCCAGCGGCACTGTGAAGTGGGAGCTATTATCTTACCTAAGGTCATATGGCTAGTGAGTGGCAGGGCCAGTATTTGGATCCAGGCCGGCCTACTTCATTGTCTGTGCTAAGTGCCACAGTATGAGCCCCTGCCATGTACAGGAGGGCGGGGGTCACCCTGAGTTTCACTGTTTCTACTGTAAGATCAGCACAGAGGTGGGTGTGGAGCAACTGTGCTGTTCAGAGTGACTCTGGCCTCACAGTGAGGGTGTCAGCACGAGGCCGGGCCTGAGGCGACTGCTCCCACCTCTTCCTAGGCTGCAGAACCCCATCTGAGGGAGGAAACCTAAGACCAGCCACATCAGGGTGCTGCCAGTATCCCTTGGAATCCCTGGAGCTGAATGGGAGAGCAGGCCAGGCAGGGGTAAAGGGCTTCCCTCAAAGCTGGGACTACTAGGCTGAGAACCATACATTCATCTGCAGAGCCCTGGATGGGTCTGGCCTGGGAGTGGGGCCATGACATGAGGTTTCAAAGTGCTATAAGAAGAGCTGGGGGGCTCTCCAGACACCAAAAGATCCAAGCCTTCTGTACATGTGAGGAAACAGGCCCAGAGAGGGAAGGGGTCCTATCCAGGTCACACAGCCAGTCCATGCTGGGACTGGGAGAATGGGAGAGGGTCCGGTGCTCCCATGGCTCATGTCCTAGCCTGGGTCCCAGAGCTGCACAGATCCATCTACAGGAGGAACCATGCATATGCATGCATGTGCATACATGTGTGTGCGCGCGTGTGCATGACAGCAAAACCAAGAGCAGGGACCTACAAGGTACTATGATGCCCACCCCACCTTATCCTGATGTCTCCCTCTCTCCCTCCCTCCCTCCTCCTTCCTCCTCTCCTTCCTTCCTTCCTTCCTGATGCAGTACCTGTCTTTCTCCTCCAGAGACTGCCCTCACCTCTGCCCCAGCCCTTGTTTTCATCTCTCCCCAGGGCCTGGCCTCAGTCCACCCACCATCCCCCTTACTTCTCTGACATCTCCCCTTTCCTCTTTCCATTCCAGCACCATGGCCCCTCCAGCTCCCCCTCAGAGAGCTGGCTGTTCCTTCAGCCTGGTATGTTCTTTCCCCAAGTGTCCACATGGCTCACTCCCTCACTCCTTCAGGTCTTTACTCAAAGTCACCTTCTCCGTGAGGCCATCTGCTCTTCACACCTCCCCACACTTTCTATACACTGCCTGCTTTTTCTCCATAGCATCTATAACACGCCATATATTTTACATAGAACGCTAGCTCCATGAGGACAAGGACTTTTATCTTCCTTATGCCTGTGTCCTCAATGCTGGAGTGGTGCCTGGCACACTGGGAGCTCTCAACTGGTATCTGCCAAGAGAATGGAAAGGCTTGCTCTGCAACTGCTCAGGGCTCATCTGAGCCTGATGTTGGGACCAGAAACTGCAAGGTGTTAAGGGCAAGCCTGTGGCAGAGCAGTGGACAGCAGGTGGGAGCTCTGTATGAACCCATGGCTGCCCTGCCTCCAGGGCCCCTTCCAGGGACAGGAGGATGCCAGAGGGCTGAAGTGCTTGGGGAAGGGCAGAGGAGAGTAGGAACCAGAACCCTGGGCCCTGTATATGCCTCTCTCAGCTGTAACTGAGGCCTTGGGACCATTCTGCTCTGGAATGCCAAGAATGAGAGAGGTTCACAGGGCCACTGAGGGTAAGACTGGGGAAGGGGCTTACAGAGGGTCACCGAAGAAGGCTGTTGTACAGCTGGGGACTTCCAGCTGTGGGCCCTTCCCTGGTCACTCCCAGCCCTGGTTCCCCTGGCTCAGCTCCTCCCACCATGGGATGTCAGACACAATCCTCCTCCCTGGATTCCCTGTGATCTCACCAGGCTCCCCACCTGTTACCCCTACCCCCTGCCCCCCATTCTCACACTACAGCTATTCCTTGTCTTTTTAAATACTACATACTGGTCAGGTGCGGGGGCTCACGCCTGTAATCCTACACTTTAGAAGGCCAAAGCAGGTGGATCACTTGAGGTCAGGAGTTTGAGACCAGCGTGGCCAACATGGTGAAACCCAGTCTCTACTAAAAATGCAAAAATTAGCCGGGCGTGGTGGCGTACACTTGTAATCCCAGCTACTTGAGAGGCTGAGGAAGGAGAATTGCTTGAACCCAGGAGGCAGAGGTTTCAGTGAGCTGAGATCACGCCACTGCACTCCAGCCTGCGTGATGGGAGCGAGACTCCATAAAAAA
>NW_016807991.1:5495261-5528540 GCF_001698545.2 Rhinopithecus bieti | reverse complement strand
ATATATATATATATATATATAACATACAAACAATATGGATCATATTTATATGCTATCAATCATATAATAAACCCACAAATGTCCAACCCCAGAACTAAAAAATTATTAATAGCTGGTACTACTCTGGTATTCCTCCCCATCTGCCTGTAGGAATTATTTCTTTTTCTAAAATAGCTTTCTTATATACATATATATAGTGAAGAATGTATTTTTGCTTATTTTTCAGCTACAAGACTGGTGTCACATTGTATATAGTCTGTATTACTTTTTTGTTTTTTGAGACGGAATCTCTGTCACCCAGGCTGGAGTACAGCAGCACAATCTCCACTCACTGCAACCTCCGCCTCCTGGATTCGAGGGATTCTCTCCTGCCTCAGCTTTTTCAGTAGCTGGGACTACAGGTGCCCAACTATGCCAGGCTGTTTTTTTTTGTTTGTTTGTTTGTTTTTTTGAGGCCGAGTCTCGCTCTGTCGCCAGGCTGGAGTGCAGTGATGCAATCTTGGCTCACTGCAACCTCCGCCTCCCAGGTTCAAGCAATTCTCCCACCTCAGTCTCCCGAGTAGCTGGGACTACAGGTGCCTGCCACCACACCCAGCTAATTTTTGCATTTTTAGTAGAGACAGGGTTTCACCATGTTGGCCAGGATGGTCTTGATCTCTTGACCTTGTGATCCACCCACCTCTGCCGCCCAAAGTGCTGGGATTACAGGCGTGAACCACCACGCCCAGCTACTGTTATTACTTTTTATGCCTCCAGAATTTTTCTGTGTTGCTGCAGGTGTCTGTTGTGCCTTAATTTTCGCTATTATAGAGGATTCTATTATGTGCAGTTGCACAACCGTGTATGTATCTGTTCTCCTGTGGATGGACATTTGGGTTATGTCCAGTGTCTCTTGACCACCTACCTTGTGCAGTGCCCCCTGGCCCTCCTGTCATTAATCCACACTCTAGCTACATCCACAGACCCATGACTTCACGAACCCCCATCTTCTACTTCTGAGCTCCAGACCATATAAAAGGCATAACTGTGTTTATTGAGCACTTACTCTGAGCCAGAAACGATTCTCAACATTTTACATGTGGTAGTGCATTTAATTTTCACAGCAACACAAATGGGAGGTAATATTCTTATCGTCATTTTACAGATAAGACCAAGGCCCAGAAGGCTTGAATATCTTGCTCAAGATTACACACCTTTTGCCACCCCCCATTCCAAGTCCCATAGGCAACTCGGACTCAGCATGTCCATGATGTAACTTATCATCTTCCTCTCCAAACCATTTCCTCACTTGTGTCCTACTCTCAGTGGGGACATCTCCAATCCCCAGGCCCAAGCTGGAAACTGGAAGTCTGTTCTGACTCCGCCCTCTCCCTCACCCACGCCATCCAAATGGAGCCCAAGTCCTGCACATTGTACTTCTCGGGTGTTGATCAATCCCGTCTCTCGTCTCCACATCCACAGTGCTGACCCATTATTAGGTGCCCGGCTGCTGCTCCTGGCTCATCGCTTCCCAGCAGTCTTCGCAGGCCCGTCTCCACCATTTCCAGCATCCTACACACTGTGGCTCAGATGTGCTTTCTAAACCTCACCTCACCATGTCCCCCACCTCCAGAACAAAGCCCAGCTTCCTCTGCCCATCCCCTCAAACTGTAAAGTGCAGCTCCCAGCCCCAAAAAGGACACCCCCCACCACCATACCTTGCTCTGTCTCCTCCTGGGAAGCCTCCTGGCCTTGACCCAGAGGCTGGATGTGAGTTTCCCCACCCCGAGCCCCACAGCCTCCAAGCCTCCCACTCTGCACTCACCTTCTTCCTTATAATTACCTGTTCCCCATTAAACTGCAACCCTCAAAGGCAGAGCACAGCGCACCCACTGCACATCCCCAGTGTCCAGGCAGGGCCTGCACACAGTAGGTGCACAATAATTATTGAAAGGCAAAATGCATGAGCAATGACAGGAACCATGGGTGATGCTGCCTTCGGAGCCCCAGGCAGCAGAGTGACTCCTGCCTGGCCCCAGGGTCAGCAGATCCTAGCCCCCCATCCCCACCCAGCCTCTGCGGCTGCTTCCCTGGGGCTCTTGGGGCCCTCTGAGGCTTCTTCCTGTGTCTTCATGTGTTGTAAGGATTTCCCTTTTTGCATCTTCCTTTCCAATTCCTTCATGTGGGAGCACTCTGGCACCAGGAAGAAGAAAGAGGAGCCCAACCCCTTACCAGCCTTCAATCTATAACAAGCATTCTCAAGGGAATTAAAACTGATTCTTAAAAGGAGAGGTGAAAAAAAAATCTTACTCTTTTTTATGTATAAAGCACAGAACATAAACAGATATATAGTATATCTGTGATATTAAAATTTCATGTGATTAAGAAAAAAAAATCTAGAAGACTACTAGGGAAGGCACTAATGAAAAAAAGGCTAAAAAAATCTGATCTACATTCTTGGGCCTTGACTTGTCTGGTCCAAGAACTGGCCAGAACTCGGGGAAAGGAAGAACCAGGGGAGAGTCTAGAGTCCAATCTCAGGATCCCTTCAAAGTATTTCTAAAGCCGGCTCCCCACCAGCCAGCTACAGTCCTTTCCCCAAAACAGCCCTTCCTTCCCCCGTGCCTGAAAATCCCTCATTCTGTTTCTGTCATTCTTTCATCTCACCCTGTTCCTACTGAGGGCACAGGTCAGCTCTTCCCCATTCTCCCCCTGGGGCACCCCAGTTCCCAGGGCATGAAAGACTCAAGGCGCCTCACCTCTACACCTTGGGCTAAGACATAGCCCTAGAGCTCCCGGAAGAACCCAGGAGGGAAGCCTGACCACAGGAGGCCCCCAGGAAGTGGGGCTACTGCTGTGGGACAAGCCTTGCTTTATTGGGGAAGGGATGGGATCACAAATAATCTCTACTTAGAAGTGCTCTAGGGCCATGGATTCATGTAAGGGCGGGGCAGGGTGGACTGAAGATCTGATGGCAGGGCTCACGGAGACGGGGGTGAGGGGAGAGATCGTGGATTCATGAGATCCCATCTTGGGCAATACGGTTATCCCGTGGTCTTCGTACGCCACAGAGTCCTCCAATTTCAGGGGTTCCCGTGGGATGGTGGAGCCAATGAAGACCAGGTAGATGATGCCACCTAGACAGGCACCCAGAAGTGGTGCCACCACTGGCACCCACCACCAGTTCTCCCCTTCGCTGCAGGCAAGAGGCAGAGGCCTGCTGAGGGGCTGATGCCCAGGACAGCATCCTCATCCACCTCGGCCCACGACAGGTTGAGCAGAGGAGTCATCCCCAGGCTACCCCAGGAAACACCCCCAGCCCGGGGCCCTGGTCAGCCTCAGCCCGATTCAGGGTCAGGGTTGACACCCAGTGCAGGTGCAGGATCTGTGTCTGTACTGGCCTCGGGAAATGTTGGGACTCACTCCTGCTCCCCAGGCCACCTGGGGGTTCAGCAGGACCCTACTGCGCTGCCCCTCACATCACCCACCACCCCTCAACACACAGGGGAACCACAGAAAAACTCGAAGGAATGGGCCTGGGCAGGGGCAGTACCTGAAGACCTGTTTGCCCCAGCCAGCAATGAAGGTGAAGACGCGAGGGGGCAGGTCCCGGGACGGGTTGATGGCATATCCTGTGTTCATACCGAGGGACACCCCAATGATGACCACGAGGATGCCTATCACCAGCGCCTGTGTTCCTGGCAGTGCTGGGTTGTTCTCCTGGTCCGTGATGGCGAAGAGACACAGCTGGAGCATCCCGGTCAGCCACGCCTGAGGAGCAGATGCTGTGGCAGCTCACCTGGGCCGCTCCCCAAGTCACAGGACCTCGGCAGTGCCCCAGATCCAAGCCCACCAGCAGAGACACGTCTCGGTACAGTCTCCATCCAGAGTTCTTGTCCTGTCTATCCGGAGGGGCTCCCTGCTGGCTCCGTCCTCAGGGGTGGAGGGCAGGGGGAGGGGTACTCATCCCGGACCACTGACCTCATTCAGGAAGCCCCGCCACAATGTCATGTGATCAGGAAGGTAGGTGGCAAAAATGCCAGCTGTAGCGACAGGACCGGTCACCATCAGCTGTCCACCCGAAAAGTGAAGAATGGCCGCTGCGGAGACACAGACTGTCGTGTGAACCTGACCCCAGCTAAGCCCCACCGGCATCCCAGAAATGAGGTTATAGGTTAGGGGTGGGGGGAGCTCCAAGGCTTTTTTCTCCCAGCTGTTTTTACTAATCAGGACACTGATTTCCAATCTGCCCATATTTCATAGGAGGCGACTGAGGCCAGAGGCGGACACCTGGGCAAGACACTCACTGTAGAAGAGGGTGTAGATGGTGGCAGCTGCCAGGAAGGAGCCCAGGAACTGCCCCAGCACATAGACCGGAAACTTCCTCCAGGGCACGCGGCCCAGTGCACAGTTAGCGAAGGTCACAGCTGCGTTCATGTGGGCCCCTGCGGGCAGCAGGCAAGTGTGTCAGGGAGGGAGAGCAAAACAAACAACAGTGACAAACAGTATTGAGAACAACGATGGCTAGTGTGTATAAGAGCGTGCTCCGTGACAGAGCTCTCTGTCATATGACCACCCAGTGAGGCCGGGGCCACGGTCTTCGTTTCACTGTTAAGGAAACTGAGGAACAGAGAAGGTGATGACTTGCCTAAGATGACCCAGCCAGTGAAAATGGTGGGTGAGGGGGACCCGGGAAGAATCTGGGGCAGACACGTCATAGGCACGGGGTTCAGAGGAGACTTCCTCCTGCCCAGTGGCCAGGCTGAGGCACTGGCTGTGCCGGCGAAGGGGCTGAGGCAGGCAGGAAAGAGCCTACTGGGGACACCTCATCTTGCCCAGTCTGGCAGGGGCTGCGCTCACTCACCAGAGATGTGGCCTGCCACGTGCACTCCCATGGTGACTCCGAAGCCAAAACCCAAGTTGACACCAAGGTAGCTCCCATATTTTTTATTTAGAACCATATGGGCCACGGAACCAAGGCCGAACACCTACAAGGGAGGGCCTCTAAGGGGGCTGCCTGCCCAGAAGCCCCAACCTCAGAGGAGGGCTCAGAGCTCAGTTCTAGCTCCTCACCCGCATGCCCTGGGCCTCTCTGGCATTGCCTTGAAAATCCTCTGCCACACCCTCTTCCTCCAGAGCCTTCCCTCCTTACTGCCTCCTCTCCTTGCCCCTGCTGAGGCCTCTCAGACCTGAGCCACTGGCCAGGTGGAGCGGCAGTCAGAAGCTCTTACGACAGACATCCAAGCACCTCAGTCCCAGGCCCACCTGAAGTTTTGGGGTAAGGCAGGGCTGCGAGGAGGGGATGGCTGACATGGATTGCACCCTCTCAGAGTCCCTCACACTTCAGGCTGGCCTGAAGGAAGTTTCTTTAAGGGACCTCCAGGCCGGGCGCAGTGGCTCAAGCCTGTAATCCCAGCACTTTGGGAGACCGAGACGGGTGGATCACGAGGTCAGGAGATCGAGACCATCCTGGCTAACACGGTGAAACCCTGTCTCTACTAAAAAATACAAAAAACTAGCCGGGCGAGGTGGCAGGCGCCTGTAGTCCCAGCTACTCGGGAGGCTGAGGCTGGAGAATGGCGTGAACCCAGGAGGCTGAGCTTGCAGTGAGCTGAGATCCGGCCACTGCACTCCAGCCTGGGTGACAGAGCGAGATTCCGTCTCAAAAAAAAAAAAAAGGGACCTCCACATCCATCCATGCCTGACTCTGCCAGGAACCCCTCCCTGCATACACACACACACACACACACACACACGCACCCTCCGCCCCAACCTCCACAATGCTGGAACAGTGGGGTCCTAACTGTCTTGCCCTCAGCTTCATTTCTACTGACCCCAGGCAGCATTCCCAAGCTTCTGCTGCTTGCCCATCCCTCACGGCTCTTCAGATGACGCCGCTTCGCTTCACAGGGTAAGGGGTGTACCTTCAGGCCCATTAGCCTCAGTCTAGAGCCACTGTTCCCTTCAGCTCTAGCTCTGTGCTATCCTCTCCCTCTGCAGAGGCCTCCATCTCCCCAGTACCTTCCATCCTCCCATTGATCAGCTTCCACAGACTGGAGTCTCATCCTTCCCGGCAAACTATCCCACCCCTGCCCAGCGTCCTTCTCCACCTGTGGGCTCCTGGTCACCCCCTCACTGTTTCGGTCAGACTGCATGAGAGAACACGCTGTCCAGCTGCTTCACCCCTTCCCTCGCACCCCCTCGTCAATCTGGCTTCCACTTCCACATGTCACAGACACCAAAGCTCTCTCCAAGGGCTCCAGCAACCTCCTGATTTTCCAAAGGTCTTTTCAGGCATGGTTTTACCACATCGACAGCTTCAGCTATGCTTGATGCAGTAAAATTTCCATCATCTCCGCTGGGAAGCCAGATTCCTATTTGCAGATCCCCACTGGAACTCTCCTGGTGTTCCACGGGCATCTCAGTTTCTGCTGAAGGTTCGCCATCTCACAGCACACCTGCTCTTCACTCTATGTTCCCCCATCCCCGTTGGCAGAGCCAGAAACTCAGATGTTGCAAATGGGAGCTTCCTTGCTATCCTCCCCAACACCCAATCAGCTCTGCTTACATGCTCCCCAAACCTCACCCAGCCTCCTCCTTGCAGCCAGAGTGACCTTCCTAACAAAAACCCCATCGCATCTTCCCTGGGCTCACTCACTGGCTCCCCTCCACTTCTAGGATGAAGTCCAAACTCAGTAGGCCACCATTTAAGACCCTGCATAATTTCATCCTTTCTGCCTGTTTCATATCTGCCCCAATATTCTTTCTATTCAGCAATAGTATTGCTACTAAATAATAATAACAACCATTTGTTGAGCACTGCCTACATGCCAGCAAGTTACACTGATCACCTCCTTTAACCCTTACACGCCAGTGTTATGAGTTAGGTACTATTATTCTCCCCCACTTGACAGCTGAGTAACCTGAAGCTTAGAGAACTTGAATGGCTTGTCCAAGGTCACACAGCCTGTACATGGTGAGCCAGGACTAAATCCAGGCAGTTACCTATGCCAGATGGCCTCAAACCAAACAACTGCGCTGCTCCACGCATGCCTTACTTTCTCGTGCCTCTGTTTTGTTTGTTTGTTTGTTTGTTTGATTTTTGAGACAGGGTTTTGCTCTATCACCCAGGCTGGAGTGCAGTGCCATGACCAGGGCTCATTGCACCCTCTATCTCCTGGGTTCAAATGATCCTCCCACCTCAGCCTCCCAAGTAGTTGGGACTATGGGCATGTGCCATGGCACCCAGCCAATTTTTTTTTTTTTTTTTTTGAAACAGAGTCTTGCTCTGTTGCCCAAGCTGGAGTGCAGTGGTGCGATCTCGGCTCACTGCAACCTCCAACTCCCTGGTTCAAGTGATTCTCCTGCCTCAGCCTCCCGAGTAGTTGAGGTTATGGGTGCATTCCACCACGCCCAGCTATTTTGTTGTATTTTTAGTAGAGACAGGGTTTCACTATGTTAGCCAGGCTGGTCTCAAACACCTGACCTCAGATGGTCGCCTGCCTCAGCCTCCCAAAGTGCTGGGATTACAGGCATGAGCCACTGCGCCCGGCCCCAGCTAATTTTTTCTATTTATTTTTTGAGACGAAGTCTCGCTGTGTCGCCCAGGCTAGAGTGCAGTGGCGCGATCTCCCACTCACTGCAAGCTCTGCCTCCCAGGTTCACGCCATTCTCCTGCCTCAGCCTCCCGAGTAGCTGGGACTATAGGCACCTGCCACTACGCCCAGCTAATTTTTGTAGTTTTAGTAGAGACAGGGTTTCACCGTGTTAGCCAGGATGGTCTCCATCTCCTGACCTCGTGATCCACCCACCTCAGCCTCCCAAAGTGCTGGGATTACAGGCGTGAGCCACCGCGCCCGGCCTTTCAATTTATTTTGTGTAGAGATGAGGTTTCACTATGTTGCCCAGGCTGGTCTCGAGCTTCTGGCCTCAAGTAATCCTCTCACCTCAGCCTCCCAGAGTGCTGGGATTACAGGTGTGAGCCACCAAGCCTGGCCAGAATATCCTAATAATTTTACACTGACTACATCTTGAAATAGGATTTTGGATATATGGGTTAATTATTAAAATTAATTTCACCTGTTGCTTTTACCTTTTTAATGTGGATACTAGAAAAATTTAAATTATATAGATGGCTTGTATTGTATTTCCCCTGGAGAGCTTTGTTCTAGCGTTGATGAAAGAGAAAACCTGGAGAATTGTGGACATGAGGGCCGAAGTCAAAGCCGTCAGTGGAGAAGGCCCCAGGAGGGGGTACAGGGTAAGAAGGCAGACCAGGCCAGGCACGGTGGCTCACGCCTGCAATCCCAGCACTTTGGGAGGCCGAGGTGGACGGATCACTTTGGGTCAGGAGTTCAAGACCAGCATGACAAAACCCTGTCTCTACTGATAATACAAAAATTAGCCAGGCGTGGTGGCACTCGCCTGTAATCCCAGCTACTCAGAAGGCTGAGACAGGAGAATTGCTTGAACCCGGGAGGCGGAGGTCGCAGTCAGCCAAGATCGAGCCACTGCACTCCAGCCTGGATGACAGAGCAAGACTCCTTACCAAAAAAAAACAAAAACAAAAGGTAGCTGGGGCTGCCCCTAGAGCCACACATCACACTCATGGGTGGACGCTGGAAACCTCAACTGTGAAGCAGGTGTTGAAATGGGAGAGGAACAGAGAGAGAATGTGCCATGGATGTCGAGGAGAAACAGTTTCCCAAGGAAGGTGCAGTCCACACTGTCGCATGGAGCTTCTAGGTCAAGTGCGTACAGGCCTAGAAAGCATGCTTTTGAATGTGACAATCCAGCAGTCATTAGGAACATGGTGAGCACTGCGTCATCCAGCTGTGGAGGCAGAAGCCCGGTTCCAGAGCTGGAGAGGTGAGGAGCTGGCAGCAAAGAGTTGAAAGGCACCAGTGTAGACTCCTCTTTGAGAACTCGTCTGAGGAGCAGGGGAGAGAGAACAGGATCCATGAAGGGGCTGACAGGGTGAAGGGAGGGAGGTTTCGTTTTGTGTTGTTTTCAGTGGAGAAACTTCGGTATGTTTATAGGCTGAGAGAGGGACAGGCTGAAGATAAAGGAGAGAATAAAAGGACAGAGTGAAGTACCTGAGTAGGCTGGACAGCTGGATTGGTGCAGAAGTGGAGGGGTCCTCCAGGAAGGAGAGGACCGCGCCCCAGCCAAGGGGTGATATGTGGATACATGGGTGGTTAATGGGTCTGGTGGTGAGAGGGACAAGAGAGTGAGCTGAACACCACAGGAAGTGTTGATTATTTTACCTGTCAAGCAGCAGATCAAGCCATTTGCTTATTTAAGAAAAAATAAAAAATAAATAAATAAAGTCAGAGTACAGAGCAGATTTGGGGAAGTCTGAGAACATGTGAAATAGCCCAGATATGGTGGGGGAGAGGCAGTTGAGCAGGGCCCACTGGGTCCCTCAGAAGCCCCAGGACAGAAGCAGGGGAACCCAGAGCTGGGCTGGCTTCGGATCCAGGATCCGAAGGAACAGATGTGGGTGCATTGGGGAGTGAGGCCAGGACAGGTTGACAGGTTGGCGGGTTAAGGAGGTAGAGGGACTGGAGCAGGCATGGAGGGTCTGAAAACAGAGGAGCCCCCATGGCCTTTTCCCCACTCCAATACCATGTGCTAAAAATACTGGATGAGCATAGGCCAGGCGTGGTGGCTCACGCCTGTAATCCCAGCACTTTGGGAGGCCGAGGCAGGCAGATCATGAGGTCAGGAGTTCGAGACCTGCCTGGCCAACATAGTGAAACCCCATCTCTACTAAAGATACAAAAAATTAGCCAGGCGTGGTGGCACACACCTGTAATCCCAGCTACTCAGGAGGCTGAGGCAGGAGAATCGCTTGAACCCAAGAGGCAGAGCAGTGAGCCGAGATTGCGCCACTACACTCCAGCCTGGGCAACAGGGTGAGACTCCATCTCAAAAAAAAAAAAAAAAAAACTGGGTGAGCGAATGAACCCCACATGATTCCTTGTGTCAGGGTTGCCAACTGGCAACTCATGCCCTAATTCATCCAGCGCACAGGTTTTGTTTAGATAACTTGGTTTTGAAGAACAGAAGTTTCCGTCTCTCTTGAAAAATGAGCAGCTCAGGCAACACTGGCCTGCATTCCACCCTCCATGGCAACAGTCAGCTGGAGTGGCAGCAGCTACAGCCTTGCACAGATTGGCACTCAGCAGCCAGCCAAAGTCCCCACCGCCCTGAGTTGCCGCTCTCTTGGCCCCTGTAGCATGTGATCTACAACCCTTGCCCCATGGCTCACGTGTACGGCTGGTTTTCCAGGGCCCGGATGGCTCCAGCCCCTCCTCTCCCTGATCAGTGAATGTGACCCAGCCCATCCAAGTCTCCCTGACAGCCAGGAGGCCAGCTCCAAGGGCAACACCCCTAGAAGCTGCAACATGGATCAGTCCACTTCCCTTGTCCTGGCTGCAGTAAATGGGGCCAAGGTCACACTAGCTTTTTGGCAAAACCTTCACCCTGGTGACTCACTGCAATTCCTATATATATATTTAAAAAAAAAAAAAGCCTTCACTTCTTGGCACAGCCTGGCAACTAAAAATAGCAACAACACAATGTCCAATATAGGCTTACACCTCACAAAGTTCCTTTACAAGTGCTACTGTCTTCAATTCTCACAGCAAATCTGCACAGCAAGAATTTTTCTCCCACTCTATAGATGGGGAAACAGGCTGAGAGAGGCATCTTGAACTACCTGAAAATGAGGACCTTACCCTGGCTGGGGGAGCATCAACAAGCCAGAGTCTTTAAAAGCTGCCATATTTAAGCTAAGGGACAGAGCATAGAAGTTAAGGGTCAAGACTGTGATATTAGGCTGGGCACGGTGACTCACGCCTGTAATCTCAGCACTTTGGGTGGCCGAGGCGGGAGGATCACTTGAGGTCAGGAGTTCAAGACCAGCCTTGACAACATGGTGAAAACTTGTCTCTCCTAAAAATACAAAAATTGGCTGGGCATGGAGGCATGCACCTGTAATTCCAGCTACTCCAGAGGCTGAGGCACAAGAATCGCTTGAACCCCGGAGGTAGAGGTTGCAGTGAGCCGAGATCGCACCACTATGACAAAGCAAAACTGTATCTCAAAAAAAAAAAAAAAGACTGTGATATTAGACTGCACTGGATTTAATCTTGACTTAAAGTGTGACCTTGGGCAAGAGGCTTAGTCTCAAGGAGGCTCAGTTTTCCCATCTGTGAAACTGGGATAATAATAGTACCTACTTCACAGGGCTATTGCGAGGATTTGGGAAGATGCTTCACGTAAGGTGCTTCCCATCACAGAGCCCAGGATGCATTAGGTGCTCAATGAAAATCTCAATAAAAGGAAGAGAAACACAGATATGGGCAGGTATCAAGCATGTGGGTGGTGCCTTTTCCCTAACAGCTCTCAGGGGACGCACCCTCCTGCCTCCAAGGTTCCAAGGGTTAACAGCCCTCATGGGACTGGAATGTCTTGTGATAAGTGAATTACTTTGCCCTGGATTAAGGAGGGACAGGATCCAGCTGCTGTCCTCACAGCTCAGAAGCCAAAGCAGGTGGGGAGGTAAGAGAGGAGCAGGGGAGGGCCAGAGGCAGAGAGGAGAGAGCAGCTGAGAGCACCTGTCCTAATAACAAGAGACCAATACATGGGTACCACATGTGTACTGCGTGCTGAGACTTGGCATTCTTCACACAAGTCCTCCAGCTATCTGATGTTAGTGTTCCTGTTAACCAATAAGGAAGCTAAAGCTGTGGGCCGGGCGAGGTGACTCACGCCAGCAATCCCAGGACTTTGGGAGGCTGAGGCAGGCAGGTCACCTGAATTCAGGAGTTCAAGACCAGCCTGGCCAACCCAGGCTGAAACCCCATCTCTACTAAAAATAGAAAAATTAGCTGAGCGCAGTGGCACGCGCCTGTAGTCCCAGCTACTCAGGAGGCTGAGGCAAGAGAGTCACTTGAGTATGGGAGATGGAGGCTGCAGTGAGCCGAGATTGTGCCACTGCACTCCATCCTAGGAGACAGAGTGAGACCCTGTCTCAAAAACAAGAAAGGTAAATTTGTGAACAGTTGAGATACTTGTGGACGGTCACACAGCTAGAAGATAACAGAGCTAGGATTCAAACACAGCTCCAAAGCCCATGAAGGCCTAATTCTACACAATATAAGTGAGAAGTCAGGCTTTAAGCCAGGGAGAGACCTGCCCAAGGCCAACTGGTGACTCAGTGGCAGGGTCAGGCTAAGAACCCTGGTGTTCCGATTTCCTCTCTCCCTTGAGTTCCATGGGCCCTACCACACACACAAACATTCTCTCTAACCCCACCTTCCTCTAGCATGCACCTGGCTGCCTTTGCTTCCCTTCCCAGAGGCTGCCCCTTCTTTTTCTAGACCTGGACCCTGCATAAGATGCAATAAACATGGCTACAGTCGTGTTAAGGGCAGAGGCTCACTGGGGTAAGTGGCAGGGCTGAAGCAGTTGGAGAGGGAGCAACCTCACATCCCGCCTGCAGTCTGGATTCTGTCCCAGTCACACACTAAAGAAAAGCCCTTGTCAAGGTTACCAGCAGCCTCCACGTTGCCAAACCCTAAGGCCTCTTGCCAGTGCTCACCTTGCGTGGCCCATCTGCTGACAGCTTCTTCCTGGTGGAACCACTGCCCCCCTCTGTCATGCAGTCTGCTCTGGGTCTCCTCCCACCTCTCTGACCATTCCTTCTCAGGCTCCTTTGCGTGCACCTCTTCATTCCTCAAGCCTCTGTCCTCAAACCATCCTTTTCTCTTTCTGTACACTCTCTCTGGACAATGTTGACAATCACCACCTGTGTTGTGATGAACTTCAACTTTTTCCTTCCAGACCAAGCCTCTCCTGAGCTCCAGCCCCTTGCCTGTGTTTAACTATCTCCTGGATTTCCCTACGGGCATCTCGCCTCTCACCCTGTGCTGGGCCCCGTGCTCCAGAACAGCTCATCAGCGCTTTGCCCACATCTTCTGCTGGCAGAGTCTCCCCAGTTCCATCTTCCACAGCCTTCTCAAACACGTGCTTTCTTCTCCAACCCCAGACCAGTCATCACCCTCTCTCTGTCCCAGATCAAAAATAGCCTCTTAACTGGTTCCCTCTTGCCAGCCTTGCCTGTCCTGCTTTTGCTCCACACTGCACCCAAAATTACCTTTAAAATCCAAATCTGATCATGTCACTCCCCTACTTGCCAGCCTTCAACATCGCCCAGTGCCCTCTGGATTCATTCTCAGAGCCTAATCATCAAGTTTCTCTTCAATATCTCTCTTTTTTTCTTTTTTTTGAGACGGAGTCTCGCTCTGTCGCCCAGGCTGGAGTGCAGTGGCTGGATCTTAGCTCACTGCAAGCTCCGCCTCCCGGGTTTACGCCATTCTCCTGCCTCAACCTCCCGAGTAGTTAGGACTACAGGCGCCGCCACCTCGCCCGGCTAGTTTTTTGTATTTTTTAGTAGAGACCAGGTTTCACCGTGTTAGCCAGGATGGTCTCGATCTCCTGACCTCGTGATCCGCCCATCTCGGCCTCCCAAAGTGCTGGGATTACAGGCTTGAGCCACTGCACCTGGCCAATATCTCTCTTTCTTTCTTTCTTTCTTTTTTTTTTTTTGAGACAGAATTTCGCTCCTGTCGCCCAGGCTGGAGTGCAATGATGTGATTTCAGCTCACTCCAACCTCCGCCTTCTAGGTTCAAGTGATTCTCCTGCCTCAGCCTCTGAATAGCTGAGATTACAGGCATCCACCACCATGCCCAGCTAATTTTTGTATTTTTAGTAGAGACGGGGTTTCACCATGTTGGCCAGGCAGGTTTCAAACTCCTGACCTCAGGTGATCCACCTGCCTCAGCCTCCCAAAGTGCTGGGATTACAGGCATGAACCACTGCACCTGGGCCTCTTCAATCTCTTCACCCTGGGTTTCCCTTCTCCCCATTTCCAGCCATGCCCCGGATATCCCAGTGCATGGTTTCATTGCACCACCACATATTATGAGCCCTTTCTGTCCAAAAAGACTTGATGAGAAAGGCCCCCACCTCTTTGCTTTCCTCCGCTGCTCCCGCTGGCTCCCAGCTCAGAGGCAAGGAATGGACAATGCAACTTATGGGGTCGGCATGGGGAGGGGCCATGGGCGGCCCTGGCGGAGCCCCGCCCACTTCGTGCTGCCCACCCACTCACCATCATGACATACGTGCTCATGAACTCAGCCAGGAACTCTCGCACCATCTTCTTCTGCAGTGTGTTCTGGATCTTTGCTATCACGGACCACGAGACCATTTTGGAGCCACGGGTGGACCTGAGACAGTGACCCGAGCCCACGGACAGAAAGGAGACTCAAGTCTGCCTGCTGCCCATCAGCTCTTCAACTCACAACTGAGTTAATGGGTAACCCAGCAGCCTCACCACACACACCTCCTCTTGCCCAGGGCAGCTGGGACAGCTGGAATTGGAGACACTTGAGAGCCATGGGGACATGGAGAGGAACTGGGGTAGACGGCCAGGCCATGCTCCTTCTAGTTGGGACTGGACCAGTAAAAATGGCACACTAATGAAGCCACTTTGCAGGGGGGCAGGTGGGGAGCTGAAAGTGCGATCCACAATGCCAACGAGTCTCTGGGAAAAAGCAGGGTAGGAGAGAGCAGACTGGAAAGTGGAGCTCAGTTGTCTATGTCTATCCATCTGTCTGTCTGCCTATCTGCTAGAGCCAGAACTTTGGGGTCACAGGCCAGGGCCTGGCAACAGTGAGGCACTCTACAAACAGCATGAGGTGTGACAAAGTCTGCTGCCGAGCTCTATAAACAGCACTGAGCGCTGAAACATGTGCCAGGTTCTGTCAAAGATGAAGGGGTCAGCAAAATGCACCAGGTTCTACAACCAGGTCAGTGCAAACAGAGTTTTGTGAGAGAGTGAGTGAATGAATGAATGACCAAGAGAGAGGGAGGGAGAAAAGGAAGGACTGGATCTTACTTCCTGGTGTATCTTCAGTGCCTAGCACAACGCCAGGCCATAGTAGATATACAATAAATATTTGTTGAATGAGTGAAAACTGGGGAATCTGTCTTACTCTCAACTAGATCCTCAAAGCTTCCCAAAGTGCCTGGCACTTAATATATATTTAGTGAAGTGCACAGTTAGATGGACAGGTAGATGAAACAGTGAGTAACAGGTCCCAAATCTGCGTATAGGGAGAGGTATAGGACTGGAGTTTGGGGAAGGTGGTGGGGTGGGGATGGAGGATAAAGAGGAAGAAGAGGGGCATCCCCTCTTCTGGGATTATATGCCTATAATCCCAGCACTTTGGGATGCCAAGGTGGGCAGATCACCTGAGGTGGGGAGTTCGAGACCAGCCTGACCAACATGGAGAAACCCCATCTCTACTAAAAAATACAAAATAAGCCAGGCATGGTGGCACATGCCTGTAATCCCAGCTACTTCGGAGGCTGAGGCAGGAGAATCGCTTGAACACAGGAGGCGGAGATTGCAGTGAGCCAAGATCTCACCACTGTACTCCAGCCTGGGCAACAAGAGCGAGATTCTGTCTCAAAAAAAGAAAAAAAGTCAGGGGGAAGAAGAGGGGTACAGATATCTCTAAGTGTGGCCTTAGTGCTTGTTTGGACTAGTCACTCTGCTATCTCACTGTCTGCATGCCCAGAAGCTGACACCAGCCCCTCAACTCTTCTGGCCAGCCCATCCTTGCACATCACGTACTGCCTTAGCTGCAGGCCTTTGCACATGCCAGTCCTAAGCCCAGAATGGTCCCCTGCGTCCCCAGAGGCTCCTTTACCTGCCAGCCTTCTTTTCTTGACCTAAATTTCCCTTTCTCTGGGAGAGCTGCCTACCCCTTCCTCTAGGCCATTCACTTCCTCCACATGCCCCATGGTGCCCACTCTTTCAGCTGGGGCAATGCTCATCACCCTGCAAAGTAATTGCTCAATTAGGCCAGGCACAGTGGCTCACGCCTGTAATCCCAGCACTAGCTGAGGCAAGCTGATCACTTGAGCCCAGGAGTTCAAGACCAGCCTGGGCAGCACGACAAAACCTTATCTCTCCAAAAAAAAAAAAAAAAAAAAAAGTCAGGTGTGGTGGTGCATGCCTGTGGTCCCAGCTACTGGGGAGGCTGAGGTGAGAAGATTGCTTGAGCCTGGAAGGCAGAGGTTGCAGTGAGCTGAGATCACACCACTGCACTCCAGCATGGGTGACAGAACAAGACCCTGTCTCAAAAAAAAAAAAAAAAAAAGCGCTTAATTAATTAACTGTTTTTCTTCCTAAGGGCTGGGATCATACCAGTTCCCTTCACTGCAGTGCCTGAATACAGTAGGCATAGTAGATTCAATAAATCTTTGGTTCATTGGCTGGTCGTTGCCTGCTGTGTGCTGATGAGAAAGGAGCCAGGCTTCCAGGATTCCCTTGGTGTTCTGGGTTTCCTGCTTTGTCCACCTCTCCCCTGCTTCTATGGTACCTTCCCAGGACTGTCTTTGGGCTGCTGCTTGCCTTGGCAGGGTCTCTTCTTCAGGGCTGAGGAGGCTGGCCATGGGATAATAAGACCCCTATACGATGCTGCATGGGAGCTGGAGTTGGGTGGAGACCAGTGGATTATCCACGCAGCTCTGCATTCCCCTCCATCTATTCATCCCTGGTTTTGTTTCTCTGGGGCAAGGAATAGAGCTAGGACTGGGATGGGTGAACTATGAACAGAGGGTCTCAGCTGAAAAGTGGAAGATGTTTTATTCCATGCCTGGACATCTATCATTCCCTCTGCTTACTTTTTGCTGCTGTGAGGCCAGGGGAATTTAGGAGTCCTGAGGAATGCTGCTGCTCTCCCTAGCAGGGTGAGGTGACCCTCCACTGGCCCCCATCTCACCCCAGCTCCCATGCCTGAGGCAACCACAGAAGAGGGAAGAGAAGTGGACAGAGCAGAAAGCCAAGAACACCAAGAGAATCCTGGAAGCCTGACTCCTTCCTCATCACCACACAGCAGGCAAGACACAGTAAGCAACAGATAACCACCAACCAGCCAATGAACTCAAGATTTCTTGAATCTACTACGCCTAGAATGTTCAGGCGCTGCAGTAAAGGACACTGGTACGATCCCAGTCCGTGGGAAGAAAAGCAATCGATTGAGCAATTACCGTGCAGTGTGATGAGCACTGCCCCAGCTGGAAGAGGGGCACCATGGGGCATGTGGAGGAAGTGAATGGCCTAGAGGAGGGGGTAGGAGGCTCCCAGAGAAAGGGAAATCTAGGTCAGGAAAAGAAGGCTGGCAGGTAAAGGAGCCTCCAGGGAGGCAGGGATCATTCTGGGCATAGGACTGCCATGTGCAAAGGCCTGCAGCTAAGGCAGCATCTAATGTGCAGGAATGGGCTGGCCACAGACGAGTGGAGGTGGCATGAGATGGGCAGAGAGGGGCCAGGGCCAGGTGGCAGAAGGCCCTATGGCCTACATTCGGGAGTCTGAACTCTACCAGAGGGCCATGGGCCAACTGGAGGATTTCAGCAGGAGAGCTGCCTCCCCTGTGGAGGCCAGGATGGAGGAAGTGTAGTTAAGGCAGGGTGAGCATCAGCTTCTCCACAGACGAGTGGAGAAGTGGTGGCAGCCTGCGCCACAGAGATGGCAGTGCCAATGGCCACAAGAGCACAAGCTGACAGGCATTGGTGTTCGGTTTAGAGAGGGGAAGGAAACGGCGGCAGCTCAGCGACGCCCTTCCGGGTTCCTTTTTTTGCGCTTAGGGCAGCGCGGAATGACTAGTGTGGGGCGCAGCAGAGAAGCTGCGGGAGAACGGACGAGGAGGCCCTTTCTGGACATGCTGAGTGTGAGAAGCCCGCTGGCCACCTGGGTGGGATGGCCAGTGAGGAGGCAGCTGGTCATGTGGTCTCACTTACAGACACATTTGGAGGTCAGCAAATCACAGATGGTCCTCTGAGCCATGGACACAGAGAGAGCCCAAGGAGAGGGTACAGACTAAGAAGAGGGGCCCAAGAAAGCCAGCCTACAAAGCAAGGAACTGACAGCCAACCAGATCCCCTAAGTAATCTGCTAACTAAGGAACTAAACAGCTAACAACTCACTAACGCTTGTTTGTTTTCTTTTTCTTTCTTTTTTTGAGACAGAGTCTCACTCTGTCGCCCAGGCTGGAGTGCAGTGGCACAGTCCCAGCTCACTGCAGCCTGGACTTCCCAGGGTTCAAGCGATCCTGCCACCTCAGCCTCCCAAGTAGCGGGGACTACAGGAGCATGCCACCGTGCCCGGCTATTTTTTTTCTATTTTTTGTAGAGATGGGGTTTTGCCATGTTGCCCAAGCTGGTCCCAAACTCTTGGACTCAAGCAATCCTCCCACCTCAGCCTCCCAAGGTGCTGGGAATTCAGGTGTGAGCCACCACGCCCACAAGCCAACAATTCAACCTGCTAACCAACGTTTCTTCATTCAACAAACATTTGTTGTCCAGGCATGGTGGCTCACGCCTGTAATCCCACACTTTGGGAGGCCGAGGCAGGTGGATCACTTGAGGTCAGGAGTTCAAGACCAGCCTGGCCAACATGGCAAAACCCCATTTCCACTAAAAATAAAATTAAAAAATTAGCTGGGCTTGGTGGCAGGCGCCTGTAATCCCAGCTAGGGGGGCTGAGACGTGAGAATCACTTGAACCCAAGAAGCAGAAGTTGCAGTGAGCCAAGATCGCACCACTGCACTCCAGCCTGGGCAACAGAGCAAGACTCCGTCTCAAAAAAGAAAAAAAAATTTTTTTTGTTGAGCACCTACTTATGAGTCAAGCACCAGGAATACAAAGTTAAAACCCACTCTCCACCCTTGGGTCACTCTGTTTAATGGAAGAGATGGGTAATGGCAACACTACCAGAGAGAAGCAGCCTGGGACTGGGGGAGCTCAGGGGAGGCATGGGAGGTGAGGCCTGAAGGCGGTTTTGAAGAATGGGCGGGTGGTGGCCTGACATGGCCATGGGGGAGTAGGGTGGTGGTAGAAAGAATGGCAGAAGCTGTGCACATTCGAGATATTTTAGGAGATTAGTGGCTGGATATGAGACACGGGGGAGAGGGAAGTATCAAGGATATGACCTGGACTTCTGGCTTGAGCAACTGAGGAGAAGGGGACCCCTGACTGAGCCAAGAGCACAGGAGGAGTGAACTTGCAGGGGGCGGAGGAGGCCGTTTCCATCTAGGAGCTGAGTTGCCTGTGAGACACCAGTGGGTCTCTAGAAACAGGATCTAAAGCCCTGCAGAGAGACATAGGCTGGAGGCAGTGATGTCAACAGAGGGGCATTATTCGTTCTCTCCGTCCAAGTGTACAACAGGCCAATATCCCTGCTCGTGTGGAGCTGACAGCAATGAAGTGTAATAAGCAAGTACATTTGTATAAGAGAAGGTACCAGCCCCTATGGAAAAAACAGAGCAAGGAGAGGGGAATTGGGAGTGCAGGGGCTGGAGATGGGGTGTGATTTCAAATAGGGCAGTCAGAAGAATCCTTGTTGAGAAGGTGGCGTTGGAGCAAAGCCATGAAGGAGATGAGAGTGGGCTGTATGTTAACTGCAGAAAGCCTCTCAGGTGGAGGGAATAGTCACCAGAGGACTCCCAGGATATTTGAAGAAAGCAAAGAAAGTCAGTGTGAGGCCGGGTGCAGTGGTTCACGCCTGTAATCCCAACCTTTTGGGAGACCGAGGCGGGTGGATCACCCGAGGTCAGGAGTTCAAGAGCAGCCTGGCCAACATGGCAAAACCCCATTTCTACTAAAAATACAAAAAAAAAAAAAAAAAAAAAAAATTAGCGGGGCGTGGTAGTATGTGCCTATAATCCTGTAATCCCAGCTCCTCAGGAGGCTGAGGCAAGAGAATCGCTTAAACCCGGGATGCGGAGGTTGCAGTGAGCCAAGATTGCGCCATTGCACTCCAGCCTGGGGGACAGAGTTGGATTCTGTCTAAAAAAACAAAAAACAGAAAAGAAACTCAGTGTGGCTCAGTGTGGCTGGAGGAGGGAAAGCAGGGGGCTGGAGCGGGGAAGCCAGAGAGCTAACAAGGACTACATAGGCAGGGCCTTGGCCATTGCAAGGACTGGTTCTTGTTCACCCCAAAGACAACGGAGCCTGAGAGGGAGAGAGGTGCTGAGTTCGGTTGAGTTGAAGGCCACCTGCAAGCCTTGACCCTCATCCAAGTCTTTCTGAGCCTCCCCTCACCCTAGGACCCAGCCCAGGCAACAGGTGGAAGATGCTCTTCTTCTGGGACCTCAGGGGTGAGTGGGTGGGTGGGGAGGAGGAGGTAGAGGGGGGACAGCTACCCCAAGGAAGAGGTTGAGGTTGGAGCAGGAAGGGCACTGAAGTGGGCTGGGTGGAGAACGGGGGCTAGAGGGGGAGAAGAGGGTTGGGTACTTACCGCCTGTGCCTGGATGTTTGAACCATGTTTTGTCTTTCAGATTTGTAGATGCTGAGGAGCCAAAGAGAGGTCACCATGGCTGGAGCACACAGAACTTGGCCCCACACTTCTATCAGACCTTGGCCCCCAGGGGAGAAGCCCTGGGGCAGCTCCTACTAGTGCCACTCCCTTAACCCAGCCAAGCAACAGGGAGGGAGGAGCAGTGCTCAGCCAATGAGGCGATGCCCTGGAGCCCCACCCACCCATGCTGGTCCCAGGACCCCAACCCCAGGCCAGACCCTCCAGCGCTCCTCCAGACCTTCCCTGTCTGCAGCCCGGCTTTGGACTGTGGAGATGCCCTCAGCCTCTGCTCAGTGGCTCCAGCCTCGTATTTGCGTGGTATACATTTAACCTCAAGCCCACTTGCTGCTAACTTAAACTGTGACTGTCCAGGACCTGCACACACACACATGCACGCACACGCGCGCGCGCACACACACATACACACACAGAGAAGGTGAACACACGGGATGAGGCTCTGAAAACTCATTTCACCCCTGCACCTTGCCTAAAAATTCCCCTTTGTACTCCTATCTTTCTCTCTAACTGACAGCATGAAGGTAGCCCCAAGTCCCCTCACCCTGTCTGTCCTCCTCATTCTCTAACCCAGTTCCCTCTAGCTGCAGCACAGACTCTTATCCCCAGCCTTGACTGCAGAAACCCTCCAGCCCCAACTCTAGCCCCGCAGGAGAGGACTCTGCGGAAGGAACAACTGTAGCAAGCCAGCAGCTGACCCATCTCTGGCCTGCACTCTTCCCGCTGTGGTCCACTGCCGGTGGTCTTCAGCTCTCTCCTCATCCCACCCCCATGGTCTGCTGACAGCCCAGCCCAGCGCATCCCTGCCATCTCTGCTCTACCGCTGGTCCTCCCAACAACCAACTTACAGGTAAGGAAACTGAGGCTCAGAGAGAGGGTGTGTGTGCCTGTGTCACACAGCAACACAGGACTGCACCAGAGCCAGAAAGCCAGGCCTTCCACTCCCAGCCGAGGCTCCTTCCCCAAACAATCCCACAGTCACCTCCTCCCTGTGTGGTACCAAGGGAATGGCCCTTCCAGATCTGAGCACTGTGGAGGCCGCCCCATCCACCCTGCCTGGAGCCCCACTCACTCTGCTGAAATGCCTTCTGATTCTCAGCCTCTGCTTTGGGGGCTTCTCAGTTAAAGCGCATCTTGATCTTGTTCCTCCAAGACAGTCCCTGGCTCAGCTTCCAACCCCAGCTGGGGCTCGGCTATCCCTGAGTCCCCAGTCCAGAGCCTGTCTCTCAGCCCTCCCAGGGCAGCCTCAAGCACTGCTCCTGCTCCTCTAGGGGAGAGGTCAGTAAGGCTAGGGTTTGGCTGGTGCCACTTGAGCCAAGTCCAGATGCACTGCCCAAAATAACATCCGTCGTCTGGCCAGCGGTGCCGTGGAGACCGAGTTCTGAAGCAGCCCTTTGTGAGGTCAGAGGTGGAGATCGGGGTGGGCACTCTGGGCCTCACAGTCCCAGAGGAAAGGCTTGTCTTCCAAGCCAATGTGCAGCCTGACTCTGGGGCAGCGCCTGAGGAAGCCCTCCCCAAGCCCCAGCCCTGGGGAAGGCTGCAGAGGCCTTTGAGCCCCCAGCGTTGGGGAGAGCTGTGCAGAATAGGACTGGAGGTGGAAGTGTTGGAGGTCAACAGCCAGGTGGAGGGGACGTGGGGAGGCCGTGGATCCGTCCTTAGGGAGCCCCATTCTGAAGGGGGAAAGGGAGACTCAGGCCCAGTCCTCAGGGCCCCCAGTCTGAGAGGAAGGAGGACACACAAGCCATATTTGCAGAGAAACACAAGCCTGAGGGAGGAGGCAGAAGCCCAGGCCTGGCCCTCTGAGGGCCCCTAGTCCGAGGAGCAGGTGGAAACCTAGACCCTGCCCTCAGGAAAACACCTCCCTTAGGAAAGGTCAGCAGGGCCCCTGTGAAGGAGCCAGAGCTGGACTGGGGCATGGGGCTCGGGGCTCAGCAACATGGGAGCTCCGGGACCGAGGTGCGGTCAGGAGAGACCCTGGGGACCAGCGGCAGTCCAAGAGGACTTTTGGAGCCAGGGCCTGACTCGGTCTCAAACAATGGGGCAGGCAGTTCGGGGTTTCAGCAGGTGGCCCAGTGCTGAGACATGAGGGAGGTGTTTCTGGTCTGCAGACTCTGAGGACACTTGCTGTGTGGCATGGTGGACGGTGGGTAAGTCCTGAGAACTTCTGGGGCCAGGCTCCATGGGTGGGAAAAGGCATAGGATTCAGTTGTCCAAAGCCCAGGTATGGGAATGGAACTGTCCTGTAGAGGGTGCCAAAGACCAGGTCTGGAACCTGCATAGCCCCCCCCACACACCCTCCCACCCCTTCCAGCTTTTTCTGCAGGGGTGAGGCAGGGAGAGGAAGGGGTCGGCCGCAGTCCTGGGGCTTCCTAGTCAGAAGCCCTCTGTAAGGCACTGACTTCCCTCTGCAGATTTTTTTTTTTTTGAGACAGATGCCTGCTCCACCCAGGCTGGAGTGCAGTGGCACGATCTTGTCTCACCGCAATCTCTACCTCGTGGGTTCAAGTGATTCTCCTGCCTCAGCCTCACAAGTATTTGGGATTACAGGTGTGCGCCACCAAGCCTAGCTAATGTGTTTTGTGTTTTTAGTAAAGACGGGGTGTCACCATGTTGGTCAGGCTGGTCTCGAACTCCTGACCTCAGGTAATTCACCCGCCTCAGCCTCCCAAAGTGCTAGGATTATAGGGTGTGAGCCACTGCCCCCGGCCTTCCTCTGCAGATTCTACGTGGGCTTGAGACTCAGTCTCTCTTCCTCAGGAAGGGAGGGGTGCACGCCTGGAAATAGAAGAGCCCTTCCTTTATTCCTTTCCCATGTGTGCTCCCAGGGCCGGGATGAGGTCATGTTCGAAGTGGATCTGGGGTCTTGAATGAGGTCAGCACTTGAGCAGAGTTGAACTGGACTGGTGTCAGGTTGGTGAGGGAGGGAATTGGGATCCATGCTGGGGTCGCAGATCAGACCCTAAGCTCATTTACAGGACTTGACCCTGGGGACTGAGAGGTGGAGAAGACACAGTCCCATCTGTCTCATGGCAGAGACAGGTAAGCAGCAGGTGGCTTAGGACACACCAGATAAGCTGGAAGGAATACAGACAGGGCTAGCCCAAGCTCAAGGGGGACAAGGGTCTTCCGGAAGAGGTGACATGGGAACTGAGTTTTCCAAAACGAGCAGGGGGAGGAAGGGCACCGTGGCATTTGAAGCTTGATGGGATTGTGAGAAAACCTGGGAGCTGTGAGTGACTTGCAGAGGGCTGCGGAAATGGGCAGGGATAGACCATGAAGGGCTTTGTCGGCCAGGCCAAGGAGTTCAGACTTTAACCCAAGGGCCTGAGGAGCCTTCAAACGGTTCTTAATAAAGAGAAGAGCAATGGGATGAACCTGAGATCCGCGAGGTCCCAGGGCATCCAGCAGGCAGAGGCACAGTTGGGCCTGCGCTCGGGAGAGGGGTCTAGCTGGAGAAAGAGAAGAGGAGATATCAGCCCCTGGGCTTCAGCACTAGAGTCGCTGGGGCTGGCCCAAGAAGCACAGGGAGTGAGGCAGGGGCCAGGGTCAGGATTCTGGGGAACAGGGATGATGAAGGAGTGGGTGGAGAAGGAGCTGGAAACCCAGACACGGGGCTGCCCAGAGACTGACAGGAGCCAGTAGGGGGCTGTTGCCCCAGAGTTGGGTGATGGGAGGGGCTGGCCAGGCAGGTGTTTGCATACAGCTGCCTGGATGAGCTGGTGGGGATAGAGGGTGGCAACAGCACTGAAGAAGCTGAGGCTGAGGAGGCAGAAAGTTCAACTGCAGAGAGAATAGAGGCAGCTAAAGGGGCCACCAAGGTGGGAGTTTGGGTCAGAGCTGTGAAGCATGTTAGTCTGCACAGAGCTTGCAGGGGGTCTCTGAGCCAGTGAAGATGGGGGTGGGGCAGAGGGAACACCTGGGGTCCTTTCTTCACAGGATGGGCTTGAGTAGAGTTAGCAGATAAAATATAAGATGCCCAGTTAAATTTGAATTTCAAAGAAACAATATTTGATACAACCTTATACCCGGTATACCTTTAGTCTAACCTCAGGCCCTCTGGATGCTTAAACTGTGACTGTCCAGGACTCTCTCTCTCTCACACACACACACACACACACACACACACACACACACGGTTTTATTTTTAGCAAATAAAAATATAGCCGGGCGCATTGGCTCACTCTTTTAATCCCAACACTTTGGGAGGCTGAGGTTGGTGGATCACCTGAAGTCAGGAGTTTGAGAACAGCCTGGCCAACATGGTGAAACCCCACCTCTATTAAAAATACAAAAATTAGCCAGGTATGGTGGCAGGCACCTGTAATCCCAGCTACGTCAGGAGGCTGAGACAGGAGAATTACTTGAACCCAGGAGGCAGAGGTTGCAGTGAGCTGAGATGGCGCCACCGCACTCCAGCCTGGGTGACAGAGTGAGACTCTGTCTCAAAATAAATAAATAAAATAAAATAAAATAAAATACTTTTTTNCCTCACTCTCTTCTTACCCTTATTTCCTCTTCTCTCCAGTTCCCTCATTTAAGCCACACCTTACACACCCGCATCACTCAAATGGCCACACACGTTAGATTGTAATTCTGATCTCACCACTTACTACATGTGTGATTTCAGGCAGGTTACTTATCCTTCCTTTACACTTGTTTCCTTATCTGTACAATGGATAAATCAACCTATATAGAGTTTTTATGAGGATCGATGTAAAATGCCCAACATGATGCCTGTCACATAGCAATCACTTCAAATAATAAGTGTTTTTTTTTTTTTAATTTTTTGTTTTTTATTTTTTTTATTTTTGAGACGGAATTTCGCTGTTGTCACTGGAGTGCTGGAGTGCAGTGGCACAATCTTGGCTTACTGCAACCTCCACCTCCCGGATTCGAGCGATTCTCTTGCCTCAGCCTCCCAAGTAGCTGGGATTACAGGCATGCGCCACTATGCCCAGCTAATTTTTATATTTTTAGTAGAGATGGGGTTTCACCATGTTGGCTAGGCTGGTCTCAAACTTCTGACTTCAGGTGATCCACCCGCCTCGGCCTCCCAAAGTGCTGGGATTACAGGCATGAGCCACTGCGCCCTGCCGAAAATACTTTTTTCATTCAAACGTTTATTAAGAATATCTTTCTGTGCCAGTAGGTCCATGTCCACCTCATGCCTGTTGTACAGCATTCCACCTGATGGAGATTATATCATGCGGAATCCTTCTATTGATGGGTGTTTAGATTGTCTCCAATTTTAAACGGACCCAACTCTTCTCTATTATGAACAGGATGGGATAAACACAATTGGCTGAAACTCAATAAAGAATGAAAATGAAAATTGAAATTTTAAAATATCAGAATGAAGAAACAAAATGACTAAAGATGCTAAAACTGCCCTCAAATGTTCCCCAAAGTGTTGATACACACAAAAAATAAACATTTTGATTAAATTATTTGTTTCAATCAATATGCCATTGGATTAACTTATCACAAAAACTGCTTTTCATCACATTGTTTTACACTTGTGGTTTTTCTGACTCTTTCGAGCCACGGAATCCTTTGCATAACTCAAGAGCCCATGGTGTAAACAAGTAAGGAAGGAGCTGCTCTGGCTCCAGGCGCAGGGGTGGGGGTAGGAGGGCAGGGTAGGTCCGTCAAGGAGCCCTGGTCTCTCTCAAATCATCTGAAGCCATGAAGGTTCTCAGAATGTCCCAAAAAGAAAAGACACTTAAGCCCCACCCAGGTAAGTGTCTTCTTCCAAACTCATTTTTCGGGTAGGAAAATAGATTCAGAGCAAGGTAACAACTTGCCCAAGATCACCTAGAACTAGAACACCCAGACCAGGGCTCTGGCTCACCCCAAGGAGACCAGGGCTCCCCTACTAGGTGGCGAGGCTGGGGAGGGGCAAGGGCACAGGTAGGACCCAGGAAGGTCTTTAATTCTCACACCCACCAATTACCAGAACTCCCCCTCACCCCCCGCCCAGGCTCTCATCCTTCTCGGAGTCATCCATGGGCTTTCAGGACAGGGCAGACGGAGACCAAGGCAGACAGGATCAGGCACAGCCACTTGTCCAAGGGCAAAGATCCCCTGAAGTCAAGAACCCAGAATTCCAACCTAGGCCTACTCCATCCTAAAAGAGCCTATATTAAGCTGCCTGAAACCAGGGATTGAGCTCAGGCTTGTCACTTTCTAGTATGAGCTGGAGCTATCAGGGAAGGCTTCCTGAAGGAAAAGGGGTCTTATTAACGGAAGCAGCCAGGGAGACAACACTGAAGAAATTTGCATGTGTGAGAAGCATTTGTGTCTTTGTATATACTTATATGTGAGCATGTGCCTGTGTGGATGGACAGGTGTGTGGGTGTGTGTGTATGTGCGCACACATGCATCTGCTTATATGTGTCTGATCTTGCACGCAGAAGCCTCTCTGTAATGAGAGACACACACACACACACACTCCCCGAGTTGCGCACACGTGAACATGCAACCATTCTGCTGGGTTAATATTTCCTTGCCTGCGTCAGCACGGTCCCAGTAAGTGGGCAGCTCGATGCAGGAACGTGCCCTATCTGATCTGGTCAGTGGCTGTGGGTCCGGAACGGGGGGGATTAGGGTGGGCAGGGAGCCCATCTCAGTTTCCCTGAGGCAAGCTGCACTCTCTCCACTCTCCTGCTCAGCCAGAGAAAGGAAGCAGCCCCAGTGTAGTGTGACTGCCCAGTCTCCCCACTCACGCTGGGGACTCCCTGATGGGACAGCCTCCTTGCTTGCCTCCACATGGGCCAAGGCCAGCCGTTCCCTGAAAGACCCTCCCCACTCCCTCATCTCTGCCCAAATCCTGAGGCCTCTCTGCATAGTTGTCACCTTAAGGACAAACAGGAAGCAAAGACCCTAGGAAATGCTCACAGCGAGCCCCTCCCTTCAGCAGGAAAGCAGCTTTGCAATGTCCAGGTGAGCCAATGGGAAGATGGGATTCAATTGGCAGCTTTCCAGGAGCACAGTGATTGCACCAAGGGCCTGTGCAGAGATCTGTGTGGTCAGGGTCTGGGATACCAGCACCCATAGGCATTAAGCTCAGCCAGGAAGGCTTGGTGGGACATGTGGACCCCAGGGAGAGTGGCACCTCCCTAGTTGCTGGGCCTCTCCCTGGGTTGATGGAGAACCCTCCCACGCCTGCACTGGTCCCTGGGGTGCAGGCTGGGCCAGGCTGGGCTGGGTGAGCAGATACTGGCTCTTCTGCTTTTGGGACAGCCCAAGGGCTAGCGTGAGTCAAACCCAGGTGTCCTGGCTCCTAGCCCAGCTAGAGGATGCCCCAGTGCTTCCCTGAATGGGAGAGAGAAGGCTGGAGCATGGATGGAGGGAGACGCTCACTGCTGAGGCTCTTCCCACAGCATAGCCCCTCTGCCTCCACCTCCCTCAGGCTCCATCTCTGGGCGGTCTCCTCTCCACCCTAGGGGCACATTAGGACTTTCATAGGCCCTCGGCAGTTTTTTTCTAGAGACAGGGTCTCACTCTGTCACCCAGGCTGGAGTGCAGTGGTGCGAACTTGGCTCAGTGCAGCCTCAAACACTGGGCTTGGGCAGTCCTCTCACATCAGCTTCCTCTCACTGAGTAGCTGGGACTACAGGCGCACACCACGATGCCAAACTATTTTCTGTATTCTTTTTTTAGAGATGAGGTCTCACTTTGTTGCCTAGGCTATTCTCAAACTCCTGGGCTCAAGCCATCCTTTCACCTTGGCTTCCTAGAGTGCTGGGATTACAGATGTGAGCCACCGCGCCCAGCCTGGCATCTGTGTGGGTGTGTATGTGTGTGGTAAAAAATACAGCATAAACTTAGTGATCTGAACTATTTTTTTTGGCGGGGGGTCTTAACTTTTTTTGTTTTGTTTTGGTTTTTTTTTTTGAGTCTTTTCGATCTCGGCTCACTACAACCTCTACCTTCCAGGTTCAGGCGATTCTCCTGCCTCAGCTTCCCGAGTAGCTGGGACTACAGGCGTGCCCCACTACGCCCGGCTCATTTTTGTATTTTTAGTGGAGACAGGGCTTCACCATGTTGGTCAGGCTGGTCTCAAACTCCTGACCTCGTGATCCGCCTGCCTCGGCCTCCCAGAGTGCTGGGATTACAGGCATGAGCCACCTTACCTGGCCCAATCTTAACTAATTCTTAGCGTAGAGTTCAATAGCGGAAAGTATATTCACATTGTTGTACAATGTCCAGAACTTTGTCATCTTGCAAAACAAACTCTATACCCATTAAACAACTCCTCAATTCCCTTTCCCCTACTACTGGCAACCACCATTCTACTTTCTGTCTCTATGAGTTTGACTACTCTAGATACTTTATATGAGTGAAACCATACACTGTGTGTCTATCTGTGCCTGGCTTAGTTCACTTAGCATAATGTTCTCCAAGCTCCCTCCATGTAATGTGTCAGAATTTCCTTCCTTTTTTTTTTTTTTAGATGGAGCTTTGCTCTTGTCACCCAGGCTGGAGTGTAATGGCATAATCTTGGCTCACTGAAACCTCTGCCTCCTGGATTCAGGTGATTCTCCTGCCTCAGTCTCCCAAGTAGCTGCGATTACAGGTGCCCGCCCCATGCCCAGCTAATTTCCTTCTTTTTAAGGCTGAACAATATTCCATTGTATGAATGTACCACATTTTGTTTATCCATTCAGCTATCCTTGCACTTGAGTTGCTCCCTCTTTTGGCTATTGTGAACAGTGCTGATATGAATATGGCTGTACAGTTATCTTTCTGAGATCCCGTTTTCAATTGTTTTTTTTAATTTTAGGTTTGGAGGCACACATGAAGGTCTGATATATAGTAAACACACGTCATGGGGGTTTGTTGTACAGATTATTACATCACCCAGGTATTAAGCCCAGTACCCAATAGTTATCTTTTCTGCTCCTCTCCCTCCTCTCACCCTCAAGAAGACCCCAATGTCTGTAGTTTCCTACTTTGTGTTCACAAGTTCTTATCATTTAGCTCTCAATGCTTTCCATTCTTTTGGATATATGTGCCCTTGGCATTTTTGCCCTTTTGGGCCCCTTCTTCCAGCAAATAATAATAATAGTAATAATTAATTATATTTTACAACTATTGGTATAAAGACAAATATATTAATTTTTTTTGTTTTTTAGACAGGATTTCACTCCCGTCACCCAGACTGGAGTACAATGGCACGATCTCAGCTTACTGCAACCTCCGCTTCCTGGGCTCAAGCAATTCTCCTACCTCAGCCTCACAAGTAGCTGGGATTACAGGCACCCGCCACCACATCTGGCTAATTTTCATATTTTTTGTAAAGATGGAGTTTCTCCATGTTGCCCAGGCTAGTCTCAAACTCCTGAGCTCAAGCAATCCACCCGCCTTGGCCTCCCAAATAACTGGAATTACAGGTGTGAGCCACCATGCCGGCCCTGATATATTAATATTAAAACATTTTCTTCGGCCTACAAGTTCTTCTTTTTCTTATTTTGATGCAAACTAAACATTTTGTGGGCCCTTAGATTCAACATTCTCATGGGTCTTGTGCCTCCTGTGCATCATGGAGAAGGCGGCCCTGCATGTCTCTCACATCCTCTTCCCCCACACAAATGCTGCCACCTCCCCAGCCTCTATCTCCAGCTCAGAGCTCAAGAACAAGTGATCCAGCCTCCTCTCTTGTTATCTTGTATGTGTAACAAGCACATTTACCTTTACCTGCCCCAACCCAGCCTCACTTCCCCACAATCTGCCCCCTTCCCAAGGGCCTGGCCCAAGGAATGCTCCACCCCACCACATCTCTGAAGCTTTCCCTCCAGGAGTCACTCACCTATTCCCTCTCTCGTGGCCCCTTCAGTCAGCCCCAAATCTATCCCATCTCCAAAAGCCTCTTCACGGGTCTCCCCTTTGAGGTAGGAAGCAGGACTGGACTCCAGAGGTGGTGCTCGGACACCGGACCAGATTGAGGACTAGCTAAAACAGGGCTGGAGGCAACTTTCCAATCAGACATGGCCCCCAATGTGTCATGTCAATTTATCATTGCCATGCCAACACCTGAGAGTTATCACCCCTTTCCATGGCAATGACCCAATGGCCCCAAAGTTACCACCCCTTCCCTAGAAATTTCTGCATAATTCGCCCCTTAGTCTGCATACAATTAAAAGTGGGTATAAATATAACTGCAAAACTGCCCCGGGCTGCTGCTCTCTGCCTATGTATAGCCCTGCTGTGCAGAAGCAGTCCTGGAGCTCTAACACTGCCGCTTCAGTAAAGCTGTTTTCTTCTACTTCTCTCTGCACTGCCCTTGAGAGGCAAAGCCGAGAACCCTCACAGGCCAAGCCCCACTTTGGGGCTCACCTCCCCTGCATCACCCTCACCCATTCTCCATTTTACAGCAATTTTTTTTTTCCTTTTTGAGACAGAGTCTTGCTCTGTTGCCCAGGCTGGAGTGCAATGGAGCAATCTCGGCTCACCGCAACCTCCGCCTCGCGGGTTCAAGAGATTCTTGTGCCTCAGCCTTCCAAGTAGCTGGAATTACAGGCACCCACCACCAGGCCTGGCTAATTTTTGTATTTTTAGTAGAGATGGGGTTTCACCGTGTTGGTCAGGCTGGTCTCAAACTGCCTGTTTTATTTTCTTTTTTTTTTCTTTTTTTCTTTTTTTTCTTTTTTTTTTTTTTTTGAGACGGAGTCTTGCTCTGTCGCCCAGGCTGGAGTGCAGTGGCCGGATCTCAGCTCACTGCAAGCTCCGCCTCCCGGGTTCACGCCATTCTCCTGCCTCAGCCTCCCGAGTAGCTGGGACTACAGGCGCCTGCCACCACACCCGGCTAGTTTTTTGTATTTTTTAGTCGAGACGGGGTTTCACCATGTTAGCCAGGATGGTCTCGATCTCTTGACCTCATGATCCGCCCGTCTTGGCCTCCCAAAGTGCTGGGATTACAGGCTTCAGCCACCGCGCCCAGCCTTATTTTCTTTTATTTTTATTTTTCTGAAATATGTTAAATTCCAGCTACTCTGTCATTTCATTCCTACATTCTTCAGTGTTCCCTCTAAAATAGGAACATTTTCTTAAATAATCAGTATCATACCTGACAAAATATACAATTCCATAGAATGATCAAATACTTGCAATTGTTTCAAAATGTCTTTTTGCATTGATTTGTTGGTTGTTTGCGTCAGAATCCAAACAAAGTCATACGTTACATTGGGTTAAATGTTCTCTTAAACAAGAGGAATTCTCCTTTCTCCATCATTATTTTTGCATGTCATTGACTTGTTGAATAAATGTGGTCCTATAAAAGTCCCACATTCTAGATTTGTCTGTGTTTTTTCTTTGTAGTATCATTTAGCTTTTCACCCCTGTATTTCTTTGAGTAAGTGGCTGGGCACAGTGACCCACGCCTGTACTTCCAGCACTTTGGGAGACCAAGGCAGGTAGATCGTTAGAGCCCAGGAGTTCAGTGCCAGCCTGGGCAACATGGAGAATCTCAATCTCTACAAAAAATAAAAAAATTGCCAGGCACGTTGACTCATGCCTGTAATCCCAGCACTTTGGAAGGCCGAGGCGGGTGGATCATGAGGTCAGGAGGTCGAGACCATCCTGGTTAACACGGTGAAACCTCATCTCTACTAAAAATACAAAAAATTAGCCGGACATGGTGGTGGGCGCCTGTAGTCCCAGCTACTCTGGAGGCTGAGGCAGGAGAATGGCGTGAACCCAGGAGGCGGAGCTTGCAGTGAGCCGAGATCGTGCCACTGCACTCCAGCTTGGGCTACAGAGTAAGATTCCTTCTCAAAAAAAAAAAAAAAAATTAGCAGGGCATGGTAGCATGCACCTGTAGTCCCAGCTACTCAGGAACCTGAGGCAGTAGGATCACTTGAACCTGGGAAGGCAAGGCTGCAGTGAGCCATGTTTGTGCCATTGAGCAATTCCCTGTCTCAAAAAAAGAAAACAAAAGAGAGAAAGAAATAAAGGAAAATACATGAGAAGTCAGCTCTGGGCTGGGTGCAGTGGCTCACACCTGCAATCCCAGCACTTTGGGAAACCAAGGCAGGCGGATCGTCTGAGGTCAGGAGTTTGAGACCAGCCTGGCCAACATAATGAAACCTCGTCTCTACTAAAAATACAAAAATTAACCGGGCATGGTGGCGCACACCTTTGTAGTCCTAGCCACTGGGGAAGCTGAGGCAGGAGAATCACTTGAACCCAGGAGACAGAGATTGCAGTGAGCGAAGATTGCACCACTGCACTCCAGCCTGGGCAACAGAGCAAGACTCCATCTCAAAAACAAAAAAAAGTGGCCAGGTGTGGTGGCTCACTCCTGTAATCACCTGAGGTCAGGAGTTTGAGACCAACCTGGCCAACATCGTGAAACCCCATCTCTACTAAAATATACAAAAATTAGCTGGGCTCGGCCGGGCGCGGTGGCTCAAGCCTGTAATCCCAGCACTTTGGGAGGCCGAGACGGGCGGATCACAAGGTCAGGAGATCGAGACCATCCTGGCTAACCCGGTGAAACCCCGTCTCTAATAAAAAATATAAAAAACTAGCCGGGCGAGGTGGCGGGCGCTTGTAGTCCCAGCTACTCGGGAGGCTGAGGCAGGAGAATGGCGTAAACCCGGGAGGCGGAGCTTGCAGTGAGCTGAGATCCGGCCACTGCACTCCAGCCTGGGCGACAGAGCGAGACTCCGTCTCAAAAAAAAAAAAAAAAATTAGCTGGGCTCAGTGATGCAAGCCTGTAGCCCCAGCTACTTAGGAGGCTAAGTCACGAGAATTGCTTGAACCTGGGAGGTAGAAGTTGTAGTGAGCCAAGCTTGTGCCACTGCACTCCAGCCTGGGTGGCAGAGCAAGACTCAGTCTCAGAAAA